>NW_024581129.1:4646707-4673092 GCF_017639235.1 Corvus kubaryi
CGACAGGGGCGCAGGGTGACACCGAGAGAACCGTGAGTGTGGGGCTGAGGAGTGCGGGGACAGGGACGGGGGCGCAGGGTGACACCGAGAGAGCCGTGAGTGTGGGGCTGAGGAGCGCGGGGACAGCGACGGGGGCGCAGGGGGATGAGGGATTTGGGATGGGCATCGCATTTTTGGGGAAGGGGCGCTGCGAGTCAAAAGATTCGGGGAGGGGATGCTGAGGGCGATAAGGGATTTAGGGAGGGAGTTTAGGAGGAACAAGGATTTGGGGAGAGGGATAAGAGGTTTGGGGAGGGGTTTCTGGGGGCTCGAAGATTCGGGGAGGAGGTGTTGAGGGTGGTCGAAGAATCTGGGGGGGGCAAGGATTTGCGGAGGGGATCAAAGATTTGAGGAAGAGGTGCTGGGAGTCAGGGATTGTGGGAGAGGGTGTTAGGGTGGTCAGGATTCGGGGAGGGGGTTTTGGGGGGAACAAAGATTTGGGACGGGGGGATCAAATTTTGGGAGGGGAGTGCTGAAGTAGCAGGAAAGCAATGATCAGTGGGAGCGTTAGAGAAGTAGGTATTGGGAGAGGCACTGGGAGACCGAGGCTTTAGGGTCCGGGCATTGGAGAGGGGTGCTGGGTGCTTCGGGGGTGAGGGGCTCTGTGCACCCCCCGGGTCTCCTCTGAGGGGTGCCGGGGTGCCCGCCTCGTCCCTCACCCAGGAGCCATGTACACGTCCAGACTCTTCACCCTCGTCCTGGTGGTGCAGCCGTCCCGTGTCCTCCTGGGCATGAAGAAGCGCGGGTTCGGCGCCGGGCTGTGGAACGGCTTCGGGGGGAAGGTACAGCCCGGGGAGAGCATCGAGGAAGCTGCCCGCAGGTGAGGGATGGGCCGGCACCCCGGGGACAGGTATAGGGGCACGGGTGAAGGTGTTGGACCATCGGCAGTGGGCTGCAGGTGGAGGTACCACGGTCATCTGGTCAGTGACACCCGCGTGTTACCCACCACTGCAGTCAGGAGCCACCTGCTCCACAGGTGATGAGGGATCATGCACATGTACATGCATCTTTAACTACCATCCAATCTGTGAGCAACTGGAACTTCCTGTGTCCTCCCTCCCATCTCCCGGACTCTGATCTAAACTGAGTCTGTGAGTGGTGGGTGGAGGTTCTTGCACTCTTCAGAGAAGTGCAGGGTTTAATTTTGGCTATGTAGCAGACCTACAGCTAATTTAAATAATAAGCCAAATTGCTTATGTTTAAATTTTGAAGCTGTTGAACAGATGCCACCTTCCAGTAGCATTTTTAGTACTGCATGAAAACATAGCCACAAAATAGCAGGAATTCTTAGGGGGCCCTTATAAAAAGCCCTGTAGAAATTTATTATTTGATTGTATGGTGACATTTTTAAGTGCTAATGCTGAGTCGGGGAATTGAATTTCATCAGTAAAAAGGCACAGTGTAATTTTTGAAACCTTTGGTACCGATTTCTTGTAGTTCTTTCATCTGTCTGGTCATTAAAACAAAGTAACAGATCACAGCTAAATTGCTAAACTCCTCTAAAAATTAGGTACCTTGTTCTTTACACGAGTGTTGCTGTTACAAAGCCACACTTTGCCATCTCCTCGGTTTCTGATACGTGCCCAAAACTGCCCTTGCACCTGCAGGAAGATCGATGATGGTGTGCTCAGCTGGTACCCAACAGCCTCTGCCCTCAACAGCCTCCACAGCTGTGCCAGCACAACCACCCGGGCTCTGTGGTGAGCTGGGCCCGGGGACAGAAGGGTTTCTGTGCAGGTGTGCTATTACCGATGGCCTGGTTCCTACGGTATATCACCGTGTCCTGCAGCCATAGGGAGGAGGAGGAGAGAAGATCCAGCAGGCAGGCATTGTGCAGCAAGATTTATTCATTTAATTACTTTACAAACTCTTTTATAGACTTTTTTTCTTCATAGTCTAATTGGACAAAGGACCAGCCACCCCTTGGGGGTGATTGGCTAAAATCCTAAAAGATCAAAATATTTTTCTACTATACCATAAACAAGACTTTTCAAGGTTGCAGGTGGCTTGGTTGTTTACATTCCCTGCTACCTCTTCTGTGAGAGAGAAAAGTCTCTCACGGACTTAGAAAATAGTAAGAAAATCCTCGCTAGCAGCATTTTTGTACCTACAGTGTGCTCCCACCAGCACATGGCCTTAATGTACCTGACACTTCATCATGGCTTTTCGTGTAATTTGTCATCTCTGAGTGGAGGGAGGGACTTAAGTTTTGTCACTTAACACTTGCTAGGCTTACACTGCCACTGACTGTGGGGTAAATCTAATGGTTTCATGTAGCATTGGATTTCCTGGGTGTGTGTTCACCTGTGCTGGCCCCGAGTTTGACACCAGAACTTCTGTTCACACAAGACATCAAGTGCTAAAATTTTCATCAATCCCAAAGCAATGTGCCACAGCACAGCCAGCACCTGCTGCTGGGGACTGTCCCCATCCCTTCACCTGCAGTTTACTCCAGAATGACACAACCAGTTCCTGCTGAGGTCAGCTGGGCAGGAAGCTGTCCCCAGAGCCAGGACCAGCTGGACATACTGGCCACCTTTCTGGCTGGAGCACCGCTGGTGCAGTGCTGCCTCAGGGCACAGCTCTCCTGCAGGAAGCATCACACAGTCCAAATCAAACTTCCCTTGTACCACCTCTGCTCTGCCCTGGGAGCTGAGGTATGAGGCTGTGGTTCCACATCGCTCTGTCTCAGCTGGGTTGGCAGAGGCAGCAGGTGTGAAGTGTCCTCTCAGTGCAGGTAGTTAAATATTAAGCCAAAACATGAACAAAAGTTCCCAGTACCAGTAAGGTTTCCATCCTCTGCTGGGTACAGCACATTCCCACGAGCACCTGGGCAGCTCCTCAGTGGCACATCTTGTAAGGGGAGCATTTAGTGAATGAGTTATTTCTAATTTGCCACCTGTAATGTTTCCACTTGCTACACATAGAGCCAAGCAGCTGATGGATAAATTGCCTGGTGAACTGTAGCAGTGTTGTGCTTTGTTGTTCAATTATCAGTGCCTGTAAAAGGAAGCTTTTAGAGTCATTGCTGGAAAACTGCCTCTATTTTAGACATAGATAGCTTCTCAGAAAATAAAATTAGCCAAGATATTAAGTTGAATTATAATTTTGAAAGATGGGATCCATAAAATCAATGCCAAAGAAAGCTGGAGCCTTAAAATCATTTCCATTACACTTTAAAATTGTTGTTACTGCCAAATAGGCAACTGCATTAATTATTAACTTTAACTAAAGAAGTTTCAGAGTATTCCTTATTTTTGTACATTACAAAAACCATGACTGACTTCAAGCTGTGCTGCTTCTGTTAGAGGGAGGTAAAATAAAAAAAACCCTGAGCATGGAGCATGAAGAGAGGTAATAATGAACGTGCTTCAAGTAGCTGTGCGTGGTGGTGTGTGGAAAAGAGCTGGCACAGCTCTCCAAGTGCTCTTAAAAGTCTTGCCTTCTGGCCTCTTGTTATGCTCAATGTACTTCCAAGGAGCGGAAAGGCAAAGTTTGCACAATTGCTTTGTGTTTTTTACACTGCATTTGAATGGGAACCGGAATTCTCAACGTTCTGTGTCCAAGTGGTGTTATGGAGTGTGTAATTTAAGTAAGCCTCAGTTTGCCTCAGAAGT
Organism: Corvus kubaryi; assembly: GCF_017639235.1. NCBI lineage: Eukaryota > Metazoa > Chordata > Aves > Passeriformes > Corvidae > Corvus > Corvus kubaryi. The sequence continues at coordinate 4,650,364 of NW_024581129.1, forward strand.
AGCTGATTGTGTAGCAAGTGTAGATGTTCTTTCTGGTGTTCATGACCTGCTTCCCCACAATTGTAAGATTTAGCTTGAAGTTGGCAAAGCCTTGTTCCTGTCTAAATGAAGTGTATCTTGGAGTTCTGAAGCCACACCTAGCTACAGTAATATTGCTTCATATACCCACTTCTCGCTCACCTCAGAAAAGATCTGCATATTGCAAGGACTGTAAATTATACTAAATTATCAGTTTTCCTGAATCTTCCCTTTCCAACCTAGACTGTTTTCCTACTAGGCTCAGGAACCTGAAATAACACACAATCCCATCTGACCTGGCTCCCCTTTGGTGTAGTAGACTCGTGGCTTGGTGCAGGTCAGAACCCTGCTTTGTTGTACCGGTGCAGCTTTCACCTTTGGTGTGCTGGAAGGGTTTTGAATGTGTGAGTAAAGCTAATGACTGCATTTTTGTTCTCCCACTGCTCACTTTCATGGAAAGAAGTCTTTTTCTTGTGCAGGGAGCTCTTGGAGGAGAGTGGACTGACTGTGGACACCTTGCAGAAGATGGGGCAGATCACATTTGAATTTGTAGGCAACTCTGAGCTCATGGACGTTCACATTTTCCGGGCAGATCACTTTCATGGAGAGCCAACAGAAAGTGAGGGTAAGTGGCTGGTGGGGGGGAAGGAAGGATGTGCATGCTCTTCTGAGACAGCATTGCTCTTATGAAATGGAGAACTATTCATGCTAAAATGCCTCCCAGAAGGAAGGCAGCTGGGCTGTAGGGGGAAGCTGCTTGTTGACCAATATTACAGTGTAGGCAGCAAAAATCCATGAGGAAGTCCCACGTGCAAAGTTCTTTTGTTTTCTGCCACCAGAAATGCGGCCCCAGTGGTTTCAGCTGGACGAGGTGCCATTCCATCACATGTGGCCGGATGACAGCTATTGGTTTCCCCTGGTGCTTCAGAGAAAGTTGTTTCGTGGCTATTTTAAGTTCCAGGGACAAGACACCATCCTGGAGCACAGCCTGAAAGAAGTGGAGGAAGTTTAAGAAAGCAGAAGCATTCAGCCCATGTGCTACTGCCCACATTGGGCTACAGCACCCTGAGTATGACTTATGAGGGTCTCCTTGCTCAGCTCTCCAGGAAAGGAGACGTATTTTCCAGGTCAGTGGGAAGTAAGGAGATTAAGGGGGTTTCTTAAAGCAGAAATAAAAGTAACAAGATTTTCCATGCTGTGAAGTCCCTGGCTGTGGTAGGCTTGAGTGATTATGTGATTGCAACTATTAAAAATTTAAGTGTTAACCCTTTTTAGTGGCTTAAGCTTTTCCTTCATGTTGGAAATTTTTTTATTATTATTATTATTATTAAAAATATTTTTTCAGTAAAGCATGTGTTGTTCTGTTGTAATGGTGCTGTAAAAGTCTTTTCAAAAGTTCAGACCAGAGATTCCTTCAGGATTCTCCAGCTGAACGCAGTGTGAGGTTGCAGGAATTAAGAAAACACAAGTCAGAGGTAGATGTACAGCCCTGGCTCAGCCCAGCTTTCACTGTTGCAGCTCCTGCTGTGAAGTCAAATTATTTGAGCATTTCAGGTAAAAATATGCTGCACAAATTCAACTTTCAGCAAGTCCCTGTTGCAAAGCACCATCCCCTAGGGCTGCACGCTCTGTTCCAGGGCAGGAGCAGGTGACTGCTCAGCACTGATGTCAGCCCAGCTCACCGTGGTGGGCAGCAAAGTTTAATCCAACCGTGCCAGAAATAACACATCACATATGTAACTTCTTACACAAGTTTTGGTTTTTTTTCTTTTTTTCAAACACTTTTACAGACATATAACACTTACAGATAGAATCTTGGAATGTCATGTAGGATCTGTAAACATTTCCAGTCTACCAGCTGTAGTAATAGTTCTTTAATTCCTGCATTTGGATAAAGTGCTTCATACATAAGGCTATTTGAGCAAAGCAAAGATACAGGATATTCCAGGCAGGCAAAATTCACACCCTCTGAACTATGTTTGTTTCTTGTCTCCCTCCAGCAGTTTTGAAAAATTTATACCACTCAAAAACGTCCTTCTTCATCTGCTCAGCAAGCCACAGCTCAGACTTAGGAGGATGAATTAATACCTTAAAACCTTACTTTTGTGCTGCACACTTGAGTTATTTACAGAGGTTTTGATACCCACCTCTGCTTCTGACCTGGCAGTGAGGGTTCCTGGCTGCTCTAACAGAGAGAATGGCTTGGAGCAAACAGAATAAGCACAAAAGGACAGGCAGCTTTTACAGAGTGTAGGACCTTACTGCATGGTAGGAAAGGGAATGACTGGCAGCCAATACCTGTTAAATACCTTGGTTTATTTCATGGTGGAAACTGTAAATTGCTATGTGAGAGACAGCACGTGACAATCACACAGAATTACCTTCTGTTCCTCCAGGAGTTTGGGTAGGAAAAGAACAAGCGTGGCTCAGGCTTGCACTTCTCTGTTATCCCCTGTCTGCAGTCAGGTGAGTCCTTTCAGGAAGATGCTTTCCCCCAGCCCTGATTTTTAGCTCATGTCAAAGAGCTGGGATGTTACTGCTCCTGTTGCTGTGAGACTGGCACAGTTTAAGTTCTGTCCCCAGCTGGTGATCTTTGTTTTTTAGTAAACAGCACAAACTGAAGAGTGTAAATTAGCCTGTTACAAATTCCAGGAATTACACCCTTGCATGGTCAAAGGAGAGTTAAAAGCACTGGAATGCAGCAAGGCACTATTGAAAATGTTACAACTTAAGAGGAGCAATTTGCCAGGAAGATGGAAGGAGAGCGAAAGAAGGATCAAAGATTTAAGGTATTGTAAATAGAGTTTTGAGCCTTTCAACACGTGATACTGACAAAAAGCTTGGATATTCCCACTTCACAGCTCAAAGTGGAGAAGCCCTCAGGAGTGAGAAAACATAGAGCCCTTTTCAGAGAACAATTTTCAGGCAGCCAGCCTTTCAGGGTCTCAGGTGTTGACTACCCTGGTACCTCCAGGACCGCTCTGACACTGAAGGCTTTTCTACCATTACTCCTTTGAACACATGAAAGTTCCCCAACTCAAGCACACACAGAAAAGCTTCCGTTCACAAAAGCACATTAACATTTTGGCACTACATCTTACAGGAGCATCAGATCTCAGGTAGGCAGCACACACTCCTCAATTAGTCTGGTTTGGTTAGCGTTTACTGCAGAAGGCAAGAGCACGGAGGTAACTACAAGTGTTTTCCCCACCTTGGCTAGGGCGGGCAGACAGCTGAAGTCAGCTTGATGGATCCTTGGAGTCTCTGCTGCTTCACTCTGGAGGAAGGAAGGTGTGCTTGATGCTGCCCTCTAAGTCTGGCAGATCCATAAACTGAACATAACAAAGACAGTAAGGAAATCCCTCACACATTGAGGTAAACAAACAGTGCTATTTGCACACTGACCAGTCCCCCAGAAGAAAGGTTTGCAAACTAAGGGTTGTATGAAATAGTGTCTACATGTGTCTAGGAATGAGACAGAAGCTTGACAGTCCAGTATGAAATGAACTCTGAAAGTGCCAGCAGCTGGATCAGCTTTGAGAATACTGGGCCTCAGTTCTCAAATACTTGGTGAACAGAGTAAATGCAAAACAAGAAAAGCCCACCTCCAAAACTCTCCTCAAAGACACCAGGGCTGACAATGGAGGAATGGGTGTTTCTCAAAACAATGTAATTCCAGTTTCTTTATAGGTCCTGTGGTGTGTCTCTATCATTGTTACAGTCTCTGCACTTGGACTGTAGAATTTGTGCTTGAAGGAGAACAGGAAAGAGGAGTTAGTCTAAAGCCCTAATGTTATTTTGATTTCACTTTTTCGGGGGTTGTTCTTCGATTTTAAATCAAGTTCAAAATTGTAATTTTTTTCTAAAAGTGAGAAGCGCAAAGTTCCATTCAGGCTAGTCATTTGCAACTGCTCCCATAGAACATTGCCCAGTCAAACAAATTACATATGAGACCCATCATAAATTATCAGATCTTGCCCCAAAACGTACAGTATTTTCTCAATTTCACTGTTCACCACATCAGGCAAACAAAGATAAATGAGGGAGGTTGGGTGCTGAGACTAAGCCAGCCATAACCAGCCAGCACCTTCTGATAATGCCAGGAGTGAAGAGCATGGAAAAGTCTGGTAACACACTTTCCACACTTGAACCACAAACCATCTTCCTCATCAAGACAAGGTCAAGCAGAAAAACCTGTTGTGCCATGCTTGAGATGATACCTTCTTTGTAACTGGACTGTAGAAACATTTTCCTCCCCTGACAGTTTGTTTTGCAAGCAGAATTTCTTCTGCATCACTCAGGAAATCTCCCGGAGAGAATCCAATCTGTCACAGCCATTTGCAGTTCATCTGTCTCACTGGACAAGGCCCATGTGCAGGAGGAAAGTGAGTTAACATTTGAATTGCTGGAAAAAGCTCTTAATGCATTCTGTGCAGGTTGGCTACACACTGCTTTAAGGCCCAGCACTCAAGGAATTCACCCATACCGGTGTATTTACTCCATTTTGAGGAATGTGAGTAATGGTTATTCAGTCTCCTGAAACTGGGCAAATAACTTCTCTTGCTCCTAGCTGAAGAAACTAATCCAGAATTTCTACCTGGGCTAGGAAGAGTTTCATGTTGCACTGAATTTTCTAAATTTAAAAAAAAAAAAAAAACAACCAAAAGCAAAACAAAAAAGCTTTTGTGATTGGAGGATTTAAATATACTTCCTGATAATGGGGAAGTTCCCCAGTAGGAAAATATTGTAATGGTTCCAGTTTGACAGCAATCACTCATCCTTGTTAACGTGCTTCCTTTTTTACCCATTCAAAGAAAATTCTAAGAAGCCAAGTCCAAATTCCCCTTTGGAAGCTATTTTGGCCCCAGAGAAGTCAGATTCAGGGAGTCCTGTTCACACAGTTTTGCTGCAGACATTTGCAGTTTGATTATCAGTTTCTCTGGAGGATGTGCACCACTTCCCCTGAGGTAACATAACATGCACATTCTCCCCCTTTGCCTCCCAAGGGAAAGTCACTGGAGATACAAAGTAGAGAACGTTTAGTCCCTTTATCACAACCATAAACTGATCTGAAAACCCCATTACCAAGGGCTGTGGTGTTTTTAGAGATGAGAACTTTCACTTAATTGTCTGCTCTCCTTCACAAACAAACACACTGCAATGCTACCCGCAGCCAGGAAGAATGACAGTAACATCCTGATAATACTGAATTTTTGCTAAAGAACTTTATCAGCACTGTGTTCCAGCCTGCTGGTGTAACAGGATACTTCTGATATTACACCAAAGAAAACACCAGCCTTTGGTCAGCAGCTCTCCAACAGACCTAAACAGCTACTGGCCAGATGGAGGTCAGAACCTCCAGAAGAAATAAACAAGCTACCTTATAGCTGTTCTGCTCCTGTAGTACGAGTGGTTTACATTTAAGGAGCGTTGTAGTCAATTAGTTTCTCATTTATGCCAGGCAAACTCCTCTGAGTTCCTGAACCCAGTTGTCTTTGGCCCCAAACTGAAAAATACGAGCAAGTCCCCAGGCTGCCCTGAAACCATGAAGGGAAACACACTGACAATACATCCATCCAGCACCATCAGGAAAATCCCTGTCACACAGCAGCACTGACCCCTGCCCAGCTGGGTTACAAAATCCAACCACTTCATTAATTTTGTGCTGAAGTCTAGCAGTAAGAAATCAAATCCAGATACCTACAATGGGATGGGGGATGGCTTTCAGCTTTCCTTATGCACACACATCCCTAACACAGGCCCTCTAAGACATAAAAGGCAGTTTATCTCCACTACAAGCAAGTGCTTCAGCTATCCTGTTCATCTCAGCACTTCAGAGACATGCAGAAATGTGTCAGCACAGCTGCAGATAAACATGATTGGAGGACTGTTAGTACAAGATGCAGAGGCTTCAGCAACAACACTGCAGCACTCGCTGTGCCAGGCCATATCCCGATCCCATGACGAGTATCTGCAGGATAATGAACATCAGCTCTGCCCCAGAGCATCGAAAAATTACAAAATTGTCTCTATATCCATATGTTCTGCCCCACATCCAGTCTGTCTAAATCAGAGAGCAGCTCAAAGCAGCAATATTAAAAAAAAATAAAAATAGCTGTTTGGAGGATTCATTGGAGGTAGAGGTCCCACCCCTTCGTTGACTGCCCTTCTTGCTCCATGTGGGATGCTCAGAACATTAATTGGAAAAGAAGTTTCCCTCTGGAGGTGACAATGGTGGAGTTGGCATACTGCTAGATCCCACGAAAAGGCAGCTCAACTTCGGCTTCAATTCATTCCAAACTTTACTCATCTGTGAGTGGAGAAGGAGAGAAAGCAGACATGACCACACAGCAGGTAACAATCTCACCACATGGAATTCTAGCGGCAGTCTCAGGTACTCAGAAGCACAACACAAATTTGCTGAAGTATTTTCAGGAAGTTCAGTGGACCCAGATTGCTCCTTTTAGACTGGTGCTACGTGCAGCTCCCTGAACATTTTCCTGAGCATGTATAGAAGGGAGATTTCTCTTCATCATATCCTTTCACTGAAGGGATGGAAGGGAGCTGAAGGAGAAGAGACTTTTCTGATATAACCAAAGCAAGAAAGTCTGTATATTGGGAATATTAAAGCCCATATTTAGGGTTTAACAAAAGGGAACTTCTGTGGTTTAGACCAAAACCCAGAAAGTTTTCTTGTCATAGAATTTCTGTGTAGCACAACAAAAAAACCAGATTAATCTAGCAAACACACATCATTCATTACAGAGTAGAAATTTAATGGTTGGGTCTTTTTCAACTACCCATAGGGTAGGGCCAGCTACAGATGAGAGAAGAAAAGATGAAAAAGCTAGCTGCAAGAAGATACTGTCCTTTAGAGGGGTTAGAGGCCAACCTTGATCCTCACCCCAAAGTGGAAAAACCTCAGGTAACTTTTCAAGTTACGAGAGAGCCCGGCTGCAAAGAGGATTACAGGATGAAGGCCAATGGGTGAAAACAAATCCATTCAGATTCTCATTCATATTTTGGGAAAAAGGACACAGTCCAGAACTCACCTCTTTGTGACCCTGAATCTGGGAGTTGACAAAGGCCCCCAAAATGTGAGATGTGAGAGGCAGGTAGATGTGGATGAGCTGTGTCTCCTGATGCAGGCAATACAGGGAGAAGTAATTCCGCAGCTCCATGGTTATGATCGCGTTTTCTTGCTGAAAGAAGAGGAACTCAGTGACCAGGAAGAGGGTGCCAAGCACTTACAGCAGGAGAAAATAGCATTCCTCCCCATACCAGTAATTCAAACACATACCAAAAACCTAAAACAGGCAGTTCCTGGACCGATTTGATACAACAGGAACCGCTCTCTCCATCACGCAGACTGCTGCTTCCCACAGCTCCTGCAAATGATGTGCTGCCAGAGAGCCAGTAACAAGTGTTGAGGAAAACAAACACGTTTTCCATGTGGCACAGCGGGTAGCTCAGATTTCCCAAAGTACAGGCTACCCTTTCAGTCCAAAAGCTCTCTGCAAATGTGACTGAGCTGGAGAGCAGCACCATTACAGAACCCAGTCCCACCCTTAGCTCTCCGAGGTGCCTGCTCTACCTCCACAATCCGAGACTCCAGTTGCTCCACTGATTCTGGTTCTTTGTTCTGTACAGTGGCACTCATCATCTGCTTCTTCATCATGCTGTACTTGTGCAACGCTCGCTGGTGCTTGTGCAATACCCCCTTCTCATGCCTTTCACACAGGTCCTTTATGGGAAAAGAAAACAACAGGTACATAGTGGGAGCCAAGAGTCAGCAAACACACAGCAAAGTACATCAGGAACACACACACAGTCACACTTTATGTCATTTCTATGCTGCAGATTTTTGCTCCTTTGCTTTCAAGAGGGTCAAAAAATGCTGGCAGTTAAGAATTTAAGAAACAAAACTGCTTGAACCCAGACCATTGAGCTTAAGAGGCAACCTGGGGCATCACTTCTGCCAACATTTTGGATCTTATCAGACCTCTTATCTTTTCTGACCTTCTCAGAATTAAGTGCTAGCAATTAATTAAAGTGCTGGCCCAATAGTGTCCTTCAATTTCAGTCCCAGCCTGAGAATGTCAGGAGAGGCTGCCACACAGTTGACCAAAAGATTAGTATTAACAAAATCCTTTCATTCATAACTGAACTCATGTCTCCATGAGCAAACCAGCAGCAATCTAGTTCACTGCTTAGACTCAAAAGCAGGCAAATCTAAAAACAAAAAGTTACCCGATCCATACAGTTTAACCACTCATATTTTTAAATTCCTTGCAAAATTTGCTCTTTGGCAAGTTCTCATCATCAGACGAGCTGATCAGTAAGGCTACAGAGCTCCCTATGGCCAACAGCCACTCCCCTCCCTCTGCCAGATGCCCAGTTTGCCTCTGAACTGGCCTCACTAACAGTTTTCCATCCAGTTGGCGTTACACCCTCTAAAGAGCACAAGCTTGCTCTAAACAACTTTCTTGTTGGCAGAAGAACAGCAGAGCTCACTTTATAGGACTGGAGTAAATCCAGGAAAAGGTTCAACTTCTCCACCACATCATTCTCTTCCTGTTTACCCTAGAAAACAAGGGGAAAAGTACATTTTACGTAAGCCTGGCATCACAGCCCTTCACCCCACCACGCAGGCTCTCACTGCACTCTCCAGGGCACATCGGCGCTTACACAACCGCATCAAAAATCTCTCTGATGGCACTGGAGTGTTTGGTCTTCAGTGTGCAGAACAAAGACCTGACTGAGGCAGGAACAGCTTTTCCAACTGACTGATCATTAGAACAAGAGGAGTTGGTTTCACAGGCCTGCGTGTCAGTCCTTTCAGCACACTCTGCCTGGAATTCCTTGCTCTTGCAGATTCTCCAATCTTTCATCTTCCCTTCCTACAAGATAACTAATCCATTAAAACTCTGAATACCTGCATGGTCCCCATAATGGTTCGTGCATCAGAAGGCAGAGATGAGACACCAAGACAAATTTCACTACCAGTTTTATTATTTTACAAAATACTCTTTTCTTCCTGTATCAATAGAGCTCTCTGGAGCGTAAACTCTGGAGAAAGAGACGTGGCCTGACTGATCTACAAAAGCACGCTGAGTGTTTTAACACAATGCAATGAAGAACACTGAAGACAAAAGTATTACTTTGCCTTTGCAGACTGTCGTGTTCTCACATTATTCTGACAGTCATTACCACACTGTACACTTGGACAGGAACGTGGTGCTTCTGTCTGAATGACTCTCATGTAATGTTCAAGTACATGAATGTGAAAATTTGATTCAGAAGTAAGTTATTCTGGGTTCTCTGTAGCAGATTAATAAGATGGAACACAGCACTTTTGGACAGCTCACTCTAGTAGTGAGCTTAACGTGTGCAGTAACCATTTAAAATTATGAAAGAAAGCAGGTTTTTCCCTCCTTTCCCTTGCCTGTTACATTTTTTCCCCCATTAAACACAGTCCAGGTATTTCACACAAGCTTGAACAAGCAGGCTAGTAGTTGAGGATGTGAGCTTGGACTACAATCTCCCTCTTAACTCTTGAAGGGCTTATGTCTACAGAGCTCATGATTGAAGATGAAATTCAAGGATGAAATTCATGTTACAAAAAGAAACAAAAAAAAGTAAAGAACTCACCTGCTGCACAGCCTTATCTGCCAGAAGTGCAAATTCAACAGACAGACCCTTCAAGGCTTGTTTCAGAGTCCCCCATGCGTTGTTGTTCAAAGCAGCCCAGGAAGGAAGTGGGGTAGTGTCTGAGCCCAGAGCACTGGAAGGAGATAAGCAATGGTCACATCTAGGAGACAAATCCCACTCAGTAGATAAAACTTATTTGCAGAGAGCAGTTCAGAGTTTCAAATCAGTCTTAACAGCTCACAGTGCTGAGCTACTACTGTCCCATCCTAATGCAGTTAACTGTGCACATACTGGGGAGAGAGACAATAACACAAGTACCTGAATGTGAAGGTATTTCTGTTTTCTTTCCTCACACTCGAGGGAATGCAGCCTTAGTGGAAAGCGTGCATTTCCTCCTTTCATAGGAGGAAAATTGATCATGTCCTACAGCATGCACTGAAATACCCATTTTTACCAGACCATTTGCAGGTAAACTTGACAACAGTTTTGAGTTCTAAACCAACAGTAGAAACGTTCACATCAGCAAACCCTGTTCCTCCCAACCTACCTTAGCTCCTTCCCAAATATGAGGAGGTCGGAGGCATTATCGATGGCTCGGGAAGCGATCCTCTCCGCACGGTCCCGGAGCTTATAAAAGCTGTTATAAATATTCCTGATCAGCTCCCTGCTGGCAGCAAACTGGGCCTGAATGTCAGCTGGGAGGAAGTCCTGAAGGAGTACAGAGGGGTTACTGGTGGATAAATCAGAGGCACACCACAGTCTGCAGAAGGGGACAGGCTTCCCTCTTGTGCTCAATCCCTCATGCTGTGCTCTAACAACTCTGCAGAGATCAGCTTCCCATTTAGGTGTTCAAGTCAGGTGTCACACGAATAGCCCTAATCTTCAGAAGCAGAAAGAGGTTCAGATACCCAGTGTAGACAGAGTTGCCAAAATCTGCAATTCTATTATGCAGTTAAAACAGGGTTTGTGAGGTTTCAAGCTTACAAGTTCTGATCTGATCCTACTGGTAACTCCCAGCCCAGTAAAGTCAAGCATGAACTGAAAGTTCAGCTTTTTTTTGACCAGTTTATCACTGTTAAAAGCCTGAATTAAGCTCCAGTTGCAAAATCTTCTGCAAGCATTGCAGGAACCTGAACAACAACTTGCTTTGAAATTGCTCAATGAACACAGTGGATGTGTACTTAAAACTTGTCATAGCACTAATCACTGGGATAAACAGATATATAGAGAACTTATAACTAACTTTTCCATAACAGTCCAAATTGCTCTCTCACAGGAAGAGGACAACAGACAGAATGAGGGCATGAGCACAAGGGAAAGACATCAGTCTAGATATTAACTTCTAAATTGTGCAATTTGTGCATTTGTTTGTTATGTAAGTACAAGGAATTACAGAGAAACATGTTCTGAGCAGGATTCACTGGTTAATCTTTATCATATTCGTGAGCCAGAATTTAGCTAGAAATATCAGGCCCTTAAGAGTCAAAAGTTTATTTGATCTATTCAATAAAATTACAAGTCCTTCAAACTCTGGAAATAACTGTCTCCTACCTAAGGTCTCCATCACTGCACAAATGCCATAACTGAAGCACTTGGAGCAGAAAGCCATTTAAACCAGAATTACACATTGCAAGAAATTCATATACATACCTTGGCCTGGGTAGCTAATCTGCAAGTCACAAATTCATCTCCTACTCCCTGGACCAACTCCCTTAGCTTATTCTGTACATCCTGGAGAAAATACAGAATCAAATGAGCATGAAATAACTAAGCAACCCAAGGGCAGGTCACACAGGTCTCAGATACATTGCAGCAGTAAGGCACAACTCAGCAGACACAGCTTTACTCAGGTTAGGTTTAATTTAAGGAAAAGCATAATCTCTATTCCCCTAAGAACAGTTATAATTTTCAAAATACTACACTCCTGGCATTGAGTGAAATTACCTTCCACTTTCCACTGTGGAAACACCTACTGAGAGAAAATTCTCTTCATCACAGGGAGCAAACCCATGTAGGTTAACAGCAATTCTGAACGCTGTGCCCAGTGAGGCAGTTACAGCAAGATGTGCAAGCTCAGGACTATTGCTAACAAACACTCACTGAGCCACTGAAGGACAGAAAGAGTTTCAAGAGCACATCTTCTGAGAAAGGGGGATGTCGAGCCACCAGGTTTATGAAACGCTTCAGCGCTCTCCTCCTCGATTCTATGAACTCTCGATCAGCTGCAGGAAGAAACACAGAATTCCAATTAATGCATCTCACATTACACCTCAGAAAGAAAAAAGAAAGCACTGCAACAAAAACCAAAGAATGGTTACCTATAGTCTGCCAGCTCCCAAAACCAGACCTTTTAGACTGACCACCCAAACAAATATTCCATCAAGCATTCTCTACCTCACCAGAATCCAGCATACACAGCCACATGTGGTTATTTCCACAGGGGGGGTCAGGGAGGAAGGAAAAACAACCAAGCCCAAGGCCTGAAACCTCCACTTACAAACTGTGGGCCTACAGAGATTCTTCTTCCTCTGAATCAATTCCACAGAGGATATCCCAGTCTGGTTGGGACTCCTGGGATCAGCATCTATCCTTTTCATGCAAGATGTCAAAAAGTACTTTGGAAGACTTGCACAGTAATCTGCAGTACATCCATCCAGAGTCTTGTCAAACTAAAAAAATTCTGCTCCTCTTGCTGAAACAGGAAGATTTTTAATCTAGCAATAACTGCAGTAAGGCAATAAATCAGAGTTCCTGGAGTTTTTCAGGAGCAATAAAAATAAAACCAAATATTAAAGAAAGCAGGATAGAAAGAAATTAAAGGAATGCTCTTATCCATGACAACACTCCTGTATCATGAAGCGTTACTACTCCTTTCCCTCAGTCTTAAGCTGGCAGTTTGCTGGCTCTGAGGACTCTCACAGGTGATCCTCACTACAGCACCACCCACCAATTCCTTTTTTTGCCGTTGGGGTTGCAGATCTTGATTTTGCTTTGCTCACACTTAACCTACATGGATGTTTGTGAAGTCGTGTGCACACTTCCCACAGGATCTGCCTCAGTTGGTTGCCATCCTCCAAACGAGCAGAGCAGGACATCCATCTCCATCTGACAGATGGAGGGGAACAGACCCCCATTGGTGTAACTCAGCAGAGGAGCACACCAAGGACAAAGCACAGAGCTTTGTCCATCCAGCTCTGGGACTTGGAGGCTCCAAGAGTCACACATCTGTACTAATCCATCAAATCCTGTGTCCTGCAATACCATTTGTCAGTCCATTAATCTACTCAGAAACAAGAACTACCCATTCCCTTTCCTTTTTCCTGTTTGCAGTTTCCATTAGGCCCACTTCCACAGCTCTTCTATATGCAGTCACTGGACTAAAGGCAATCAGCACACTCTGCCTCATCACAGCTTTGCACTGTATTAGAACTGTTCTCCTAGCATAGTTTGGGAACTAATCCTATCATTTTTTTTCCCTAAAGTTATGATATGTGTGGGAAGAAATGCACTGGTGAATGCAGGGAAATATCAACACACCAGCAGTGCAAGGAAATAACAGTTCCTGACAAGTGATAGATATCGGGAGCTTCTTTCAAGCATCCTTTCTCCACTGAGATTAATCAGAGACGGTATCTTTGCTCACAGGTGTTGCATGAGGTGGAAATTCTGGCTGAGAACACTGAATCAGGTTAAATTCAATACATGGGTTTCACACCCCCAAAAAAAGCTTTCACAGTTCACGTTCCATCATAAGAATATATGACCATTGAAGCTTTTCAGGGGTATGATTTTGCTTTGCTCCAGTTCACTATATACCCTGCTCTGCTCACTGTTTACCAATTCTGCTTTACTGGAGCAGTACATGGACTCCTCAATTGAAATCAATTATTTATTGAAACACAGTGAGCTTAGCACCATGGGCAGGAGAGAAGACACTGAAAAGCTTGTTCTTGCACAGATAAAGTATTAAACAAGACAGAATTCTATACAGTTATGCAACATTCGAAATAATACATGCTTAAAAACAGCGTCAATATTTGAGATTAATGAAAAATGTTCCTGAAGGAGCTTTGATATGCTTTCTGTCTTGGGATACTTCTTGGTTTCTAGTCTAACACCTGAAGTATACTTGAATGATCTGACACTGGTTCCATTTAGGTTGGACAAGAACTTTTAAGGTCACTGAATCCAGCTGTTAAACTAACACTGCCACATCCACCACTAAACAATGATCATCATGACCCGTTTTTCTAAGAAGCAATACCTGCAACTCTGCCATGCTCTTGTGTAGAATTACACCTAAAATCTTATTAAGAAAAATCATTAGATACTGAAATTCCACAGGAAGAAACCCCACTGAAGTTTCGCATTAATATCTCACCTGTAGGAATTTCTAGGATGGCAATCATTCACCCCTCCAAATTGTGTATTATAACCTCAAAGTTGTTGTCTGAGCCAAGCAGACCCCAAGACTTTCAATCTTTTAAACACTTCTTTTCAACAGTATCACCTTGATTGCGCTTGCACCGTGAAGCAAAACCCCTCCAGTGAGAAATGAAGATGCAGTTTTACCTCCCAGCATCCTCTTTGGGGGCAGTGCTGGCACCATGCGATAGGGGAACTTCTGCAGCAGCATCTCGTGGAACACCACGAAATCATTGTATCGTCTGTACACGGAGCACTTGAATCTCTGCAGGGAAGGAAAGGGGAGGGTAACTCAATACACACCTTAGACAGCAGCACTTGCACAATTTTTTTGTGCTGCCAATACAATTTCTTCACTAGCTCAAAACAGTTTGAAATATCCAGCTACCTACACCAATTTGTCACAAAACCATTCCGTTTTCATTGTCATACACCTGCTTCTGTATAGAGCTCAGGTTTCAAGCAAGTGAACTTGCAGACCATCCTTTACACCCAGGCCAGGAAGGCCCAGTGCTACTGCATTAAAATTGAGCCAACACAACTGATCTACACCAAACCAGCATCACCCAGCACATCTTAACCACTCAAGACCTTGCCAGCAGAAACTGCAAAGGCATTCTTAAGAGCATACATTCTCACCAAGCCCAAAACTTGTTCACATTACCTTGCTGGAAACCTCATATTCCACATGTTTCAGAAAAAGGCCCTTCTTCTCAGGTATAAGCTCCACCTGTACACTATCCTTGCTCAATAGCTCTTGTAGGGTGTGGGAAAGCAGCAGTGGATTTCCCTGGGGCGTCTGCATTAGAAACTGTTCTGGTTCCCTTGGTTCATTTACTGGAGGCTTTGCCAAATCTAGAAGACAAAAAGGGAAAAAAACAGTAGACCTGATAAGATATAGTAAAAGAAGTAGCCTTAAAATATTCTGTTCCTTTGCTTGGTGCTCCCAGAATGGTGCAACACAACCAGAAGCCCAGCCAGGCCACTCCCCCAGGAGGTTATGCTGCTTCACACACGTTCCCAACCCCGGCACCTCCCTGCTCACAATACCCAGGAGCACCACCAATTATATCGAGTCAGAGAGACATCTCCACTAAGCAAAGAATCACAGGCCAAATTTGTTCTGTGAATCAGCTAAGAGGCCTGCATTTCCTGTCTGTCCAGCTCCCACCACAGCAGGATCTGCCAAAATGAACGAAACCCTTGCTCAGCACTTTTGGATCCTGCCTAGAACAACTCATGGAAGGAAAGAAAAAATGTGTCGTTTTACTGCGCTGCAGAAATTTATTCCATTAATTTTGCATATCATGACAAAGGAAGGAGACACTTCATTTGACATAATTTTCTTAAACTCTATGACAGCATGCTACAGTGAGTGTGAACTACAATAATTTACTATGTCAACATACTTAAGTTCCAAAGCAGAGGGAAAAGGTTCCTAATAAGTGCTACCAACCCAACAATTCCCCAGTCACAGCCAGCTGTGGCAAAATCTTCAAATTTACCTATTCTATTCCACTGCTGGTAGTTAGAAAACAAACAGCTTTTAACAGTGAATTTGACCACAGCTGGGCAGCTTTGGACAGTAACTGATTCTGCAGAAGACAAAAAAGATGGGTCTCAAGAATGTGGCCCCAGAGGACAAATGACATCAAAGAAGGGGCAAAGCTGATGACTCAGTGCTCTCTTATTAAGTGCTTGACTGCAGTTTATTGTCTCAACCTGACTTTATAACTACATCTATTATGTGACTGTAAACTAAGCTTACATTGTTTTTCAAAGCAAACCTTTCTTTTCCACCCATTCCACACATAGGAAACAGTGTGAAAAATGAGGGTACAACCCTGAAATCTATTCACCCCATACCTGATTTCTGCTCTCCAGGCTGGAGCAGGTGGGTTGCTTCCTCTCTATAAGAGGCATATTGTGAACAAGCTCTTTTGCAAAGCAAGTCAAATCCACTTACGAAAGATACCTGAAAAGCCAGGTAGGATTCATTATCCCTTCCTTGCCATTGTGCAGAAGTTCTTAAATATATCTGCAATTTTGAGAACACAGACAGTAACGCTACAGAAGCAAGCAGTATTTCTTTAAGCTTTGATACATAGTTCAAAAAGTTGCTAACTGCGTAACAGATTAACTCAGGGAAGATAAGAAGTCATATCCTTAACTTGAAAGCCCTGACCTCCTCCTGATAAGGATTTCCCACCTGCTCCTTCATGTGCCCTAGGCCCTGATAAACGGGAAAAACAAGCAATCTTTAATTCCTCAGATCTATGACTTCGTAACAGCCACTTTGCTATTTGTTCTATAAAATGGCTTAATGAAACCAAACCAAATCCAGGACAAATGACCTTATCCCACATGCCTCGTCAGGCTTCAGATTCCTGCTAATGTGACTCAGAGAAGCAAGTCTTAACACCTCTGCTTTAATAGACTAATATATCACCTGCTAACCCCACCTATGTAGCAGCTCCTAAAAATTTCCAGCTACCTGCCAGAAATTTGCAGTTAAATAATGCAAACTAATTCAATGTTGACATGGGATGCTGCTGGATGAAGTGATAACATCTGTAGAGCACAAGGCATCCTGGATATCCTGGATAGAGCAGCAGTTCTCTGGGTGTCCACTGTAATTCTTGGGTTTAACTGCTCAAGACACATCAGTGAAATGCAACAAGACACAGCAGATGCTGTTACTCCTCCAGCACACACACACATCCCTACACAGAATTCCAGAGCCTTCAGTGATGCCCAGCCACTGGCCAACATTGCAGAGGCCCCTCCCAAGGAGGGCTACTCAAAATGCACCCTGACTACTTCCCCAAGCAGTGCCAATCTGTACTAACACAACATCTCCTCCTGCCTATTGATTCACTGTCTCTGCTTCCCATCTTTCTGCTGGAAAACCAACAGCACAAACTGGTCCCTGAACTGGGGCTCAACACTGTCTGATAAACTACTGAAACCTCAAGGGCAAGAGATAGGTATGAGGAGAAAAGGGTATAGGGTGAACATGAAACCATCAGTGTTTCATCTGTGAGTCCCAGAACCAAACTGATGCTGAGGACTCTCAAGTTCATTACAGATCTGAACCCCATTGCCCAGTAAGACATCTACAGAGTGATGCCCCACCAAGCAAGACTCCACAGTCCTTTGACAATTCAGCCACGTTGCTCTTTTCTAGGTAATTCTTCCCCAGTTTTCAATCAAGTTACTCTCTAAATTTGCTTTCTAAAATTCACCTACGGGAAATGCCTTCTCTTTATCAGCAGTTCACACTCCTGGCTCTCCCTGAAATATTCTGTAGCTTCTTTACATCTCAACCTTGTCTAAATGTGTGAAATCACACAAACCAGACAACCATGCAAACAAGTTTGAATAATTACTGTTTAATTAATAACCTCAGCATGTCTGGTATCAACAAGACAGTTACTCAGAGTGAATCTACACCCACAAACACTGGTCTGAGAACACAATAAAATGACTTTGGAACAGCTGTTAACCTGCTTTTAGGAACTGTTTATCATGGCATTAACACTAACCCTACAGAGCAATATATACTGGAGCTATTCTTCAGCCCATTTTTCATTTTACTTACTAAAGAGCCTTTTTGGGAACAGCCTCCAGAGCCCTGGCCAGGAATGGTGGATAATGGTGGGAACTCATTGGTACAAGCTCCTGTGTTCAGCCAGTCAAAGGATTTACATGCATTGTAACAGAACACTTAGAGCTTCCCATCACGAACTCTCTGCTGGAGAGCAGCTAATTCTGAAAACGTTCCCTTTGGTTTCAGCAGATCATTATCTAGTAAAGCTTATATAGAGAGAGCAGCAAGTGGATACAGAAATGCGGTATGGAATGATCCCCTGGAACACTGGGAAGCAGACAAAATAAAAATCAGCTTTTTCCTACAAGCTAAGCTTTTGCTACAGCAGTTTCCCAATCTGTTGCCAATAAGATATCAGGAAGTGGCCTGGTACAACTGAAAACAAGTTGATATAAAAGTTAAAAATAATACATAAACATATACATATGCAAACAAGAAGAACTAAAAGTTTGAAGAAGCATTCAAAGCATGGCCCAATTTTTGTTTGGTCGTAAAAGAAAACAGCTATGAAAACACTGCATAATACTTTTTCTTTTTTTTTTCTTTTTGGTAACGTGTCAGGCAGCCTTTGGAATGAAGGGAGTTGAGAAACTTACCCAGAAAACAACTGCAATAGAAAATCTCTCTACTTCATACCATGTGTTTCACCCTTTAGTTAGTGCTCAACGTTCATTACTCCACTGAAACAACGGGGCAGCAATCTGCCCTCCAGAGTTACCAGTTTCCCCCATCCAAATTTCCAAAATCATGCATTTATTTATGAAAGCCAGAGCAGCATTCCAAGTACCTGGATAGCTGCACAGAGGTTTTACATGCGAGTAAGCACATACAGTAGAGCAATGCCAGGGCCGGAAGCACAGGTGGTAAATCACAAGACTGATTTCCCTTCCCTGTTTAAGCTCTGTCAATCAAATTTGGAGGCCTCATCTCCATTTTACAGATGGCTGATGCTACCAACTCTTTATTACACCAGGTGCTAATCAGATAAATTTATTAGACATGCTTAAGTAGATGGTGCCACAGAATTAGTTGCTACATTAGTAGCATATTTTCTAGAAGGAGAAAGGAGCCTGTAAGGAAGCAAAACCTTCAGGAAAAACAGCTAAGATCTCTCCTCCATCATCACAGGCCACAGCTGTGTGGAGCAGAGGGGATCTGACCCACAGGAAATGCAAGGGAATGTGAAAACTGACTGGTTTTGTACACAGATACCTCAGATTTCTCCCTGGAAAGAAGGAGGGCTCCACTACCAACTCCTGGGCCAAGAATACTAAAGCAGCAATGTAAATAGCATTCATCAGCACTTCCCTTTCCTTTCTGTCTTCTCATGAGAAGCCTGAGGAATTATGAAAATGCCTTTCCCCCTTATTGTGTCAGACACATTCCTCCATGATTCCAGAATCCAGTGTCCACATCAGCCTCCCTGAAAGCTGGTGCAGATTTCAACTACAAAATAAAATATATTCCTGTCTTACTTTTTCTTTTTTAAAAATATTACATAATTTGAAATCCCCTAAAAAAGCAAAGAACAAGAGAAGTCCCCCCCAAAAAAAGCAAAAAACCTTTGTTCCTATTAAAGGCTTAACATATTTTTTGAGACAACTGCACTCAACTTGTTTGTTTTGAAGAACTTAAAACCATGCAGTTCTTATTTTAAAAAAAGAAAAGCAAAAGAATCAGTCTAACAAAGCCAAGTGCTGCACAGCTGTGAGTTCAACACAGAAGGCAGGTCTGTATTTCTTACTGGGTATAAGAAAAGTTATCATACTTAGCTTCACTCTAATTAAGAGTCTCCTTCCTCCTCCTTCCCAACAATTCCCTTGTAAATACAAGCTACCCAATGCCAAAATGAGACAAAATAGCACACACACTATCATAAAATTAGATGTTGAGAAACAGGCTCCAACGTTTTGTTTTTCTCCTTAAAAAAAACCAAAACACCACCACCACAGCTTTCTCAGTGCAGATGACAAGTATGTACCCTGCACTAGTTAGCCTGGGTTTTCTGGGGGTTTTTTCTTTGGCTAGGTTTTTATATTTCCCTTTGTTTTTGAGGTGTTGCGGGTAGTTTGGTTTTGGTTTGGGGGTTTTTTTCCAAGTAAGTTCAAGATTGTTATTCAGCACTTGGTGCTCTTAGAGATGAAACAGAGAAGTTATGCCACAACTCAAAAATAGATGAGACTATTGAAGCTTTATTTAGTAATAATTAAAAAGCACCTGAATTTCTGCAGTCCCCTGCAGCTGTAGGCCGCTTAGCTCCTTCTCAAACTACCACAATCCCATACTCCAGCAGAAAAAAACTCCAACACTAATTTATCTCATGCCAATGTCACACAGATTTACTGTGTGTAAAGAGCTAACCCTAAGCCTAGCACCCTGTTCTTTTAACTATGCTGTTAGATCATCAACTGATTCATCTGATTTCCCAAGTCTGGGAACTGAAGGGACACATTCCATTCACAAGCCAGCCATGAGCCACAGTCCCCAGCCGCAGCAAACACAATAAAGTGAGATGGAGCTACTTTGAAGAAATAACAGGATTAGCAGAGAAAAATCCATCGAGGAATGTGCCCAAAGATTACAGAGACAAAAAGTCAAATGCTCACTAGGGCTGGTTCTCAGCACCCAGTGGATGACTGCAAAGCTATCATTTTTCACAAAGAGGTTGGAAGTGTAAAAATTCACACCCAAAAATGTAACCCAGCAAGCAATAACCCAAACAACTACTCCTGGAAACTTTCGCAAGGACATTTTAGCCTGACTACAAAACTGGCAAGTTTCCACAACCAACTGTCCCTACAGAGGTCAAGAATATCCCATGAAAATAAGTAGTTTATCTTTGTTTTGCCTCTCATCTTCCTTACACGTTTCTCACCCTCCTGATTATGCTGGGGGAAAAACTTGACGTTAGCATTTAAGCATTAAAAAATGGCATTGCCACTCCAGACACTACAGCCTCCCAATGGTCTTTTCACACACTTTATAGTAAGAACAAGCTCACTCACGTCCCAAATGCTGTTGAAAAGCAATCATTAAACCACTCCTCCTTTTGTACCAATTCCACATGTCTGGAACTGGTAAATTTTTCTCCATCAACCTGCACCAACCGATAAAACTTGAAGACTGTGGGAGAAATCAGCGGTCATGTGCAAATTACACTGTCTGTAACCGGCACAGCCCTCCCACGGGCTGCACACACAGTTAAAAGGTTTACCATCAGAAGAAAAAGAGACACCTCGCTCCCTGCACAGCCAACACACCTGGATTAGCTCCCTGCAATTGCTGGAACACAGACTCACATGGAAGTAAAAGCAAAAGGGAAAAAAAAATCAATAAAAGCCACTCTGCAAAATTTAATTCAACATACTGGATATTATCCTTTTTTCTCTTTGATTGTATTAAAGTAGTTTGAACTCTGCAAAATCAAATAGACAGCATTTGTAGGTGGTCTCATAGGGGGCATCAATGATACCTATCAGGACTCTCCATTACTCTGCATATTTCATTCCTCCCAAAATACTCACTGATAAGCTGCTGATCTCCAAAAGAATTACATATGGGTGTGAAACTTCAAAGATCTCTGAACCTGCATCATGATGCTAGAAATAAAAACATTGCTGCATTCACAGCAATGTTTTTCTTTAACTAAAATCATTATATACCCTCTCTCAGTGTTCATCATAAAATCTTTGCCAAAGAAAACCAAGTTTTCTAAAGAAGTCTGAGTAGATCAGAAAGGTACAGAAGCACCATCACCAGAAGTTAATCAGTTCAAGAATACTTGGAGACAACGTTTTATCTCTATAAGGCTCCTGAAGCAGATGGTAAACCCATAACAGACATACCTGAGCAAGCTCTCTCTTTGGTACAGTAGGACATTTTTTCCACAAAGGCTGCTGTTCAATATGTTACATCAGTCCTGGACAGAAATATTCCAAAATAATTTATTTATAAGCATTATCTGCATCAGGAGCATCACAGGCCTAACAAAAGCACACTCACAGTGGATCTTGAATATAATCCAACCAAACCATTTTTCCCTGCATTAAGCTTACCTACTCATATTTCTTTCCAAAGTGAGCAAAAAAAAAAAAAAAAAAATACTATGCACAGATCAAGTACAACACTTCAGCCACTTCGAAGAGAACTTTAGAGAACACTCTAAAAGTTTCCTTCAGTTTAACTGTTAAGGAGTATAACACGTTATTCCCTCAATTCACCCAGGAGCTCCCTCCATCTCTCATTTCGCAACAAGCGCTGGCAGTATTTGGCTACAAGTTTCTTCATCCCAAAGCCAGCTGCACGCTCCTTGAACTGCAGCGTTAGGAGCTGGTGCTTTCCCCGCTGGATGTGCCGCTGGCTCGGCTCGGAGCGGAGGCACAGGGACCGCCCGTGCCGCTGCCCACTGACCCGCTGCGGAACGGCTCCAACGTGCCCCGAGTCCACCTCGGCGGGCGGGGAGCAGGCACGGAATAAAGTCTGTCCAGCACGCAGGGAGCGCTCGGCCGCGTGACTCCCCACGGGAGAAGTTCTGGACCGCGCCCCGTGCCCGCGTCCAGCCCGCAGAAGGGCTACGGGGAGCTGACCGCCTGCGGCCACCGGGGCGGCCACCGGGGCGACCTCCCGCCGCCCGGCCGGGCAGGTAACCCCAGCGGCCCGGGCACCGCCAGCGCTGCCGCTCCTTCCCCCCGCGGAGCGCAGCGCACGGGGAGCGACCCCCGCCGCCCCCGAACGGCACCGGCGCGGCCCGGCCGTGGGCAGCCACCGGGCGGGCCGGGGCCAGCGGGGTCCCGCTGCCCCGGGGAAAGAGGGGAAGGCGGCGGCGCTTCCCCGCAGGTTTCAGCGGGGAGCGCGGCCCCGATCCCGGCGCGGAGCCCCGTCCGCTCCCCGAGGGGCGGCCGGCGCGGCCCCGCCACCCGCATCCCCCGTACCTGCGGCCGTGCCCGCGCCCGCCGTGCCCGCGGGCGGCTCGCCGTCCATCGCGGCCGCGGTCATGTGAGGCCGGGGCGGCCGCCCTCCCCTTCC
>NW_024581129.1:4673492-4723580 GCF_017639235.1 Corvus kubaryi
CATGTGAGGCCGGGGCGGCCGCCCTCCCCTTCCTCCGCAGCGCCCGCCTGTCAGCGCGGGCGGGGCGGGCGGGCAGAGCCGCCTCCCGCGGGGCCGGGGGCGAGGGGCGCGGGGTGCGCGGTGCCCGCGGCGCGGCGGCTCCGCCCGGACCCTGCTCCGCGGGGACGTGTCAAATTGCAGCGCTCGGGACAGCGCTGCGCGATCGCGGCCCCGGTCAGGCAGCACCCCCGGCTCTGGGGCTGCCCGCAGCGTGCGGCGCGCTCGGACAGGCTCCGGCAGGGACAGCGAGCCGTCCCCGCCGCCGGACGGGATCGCTCCGAGCGCCTCCGAACCCTTCGGATTAAAAACACATCCCTCAAATATCTTAAAACGTGTAAGAAGTGACCGGCTCCTGGGTTTAATACAGGATTACTCCGAAACAGAGCTGCTTTATTTTTTTAAATCTGAAGAGGATGGTTGTTGTGAACTTCAGGGAGGCTTTCTTGTGCGCTAGGAAAAGTACATAGACTGTTGAGGCTTTTACTTTGGGTTTCCAGTCACACAGTCACAGGATCAGTCGGGCTGGAAAAGAGCTCTGAAATCATCGAGTCCAACCTATGACCAAACACCACCTTGTCACCCAGACCAGGGCACTGAGTGCCACGTCTGCTCTATCCTTAAAGACTTCCAGGAACGGTGACTCCCCCACCTTGCCGGACAGCCTATTCCAATGTCTAATCACCCTTTCTGTGAAGAAATCCCTCCTGATGTCCAACCTAAACCTCCCCTGGCACAGCCTGAGACTGTGCCCTCTCATCAGATTAATTACTCCAAGTCAATTTTGGTATATTTTATTTAACTGAGTTCCTTTCCCCATGGCATTTCTGCTGCCATCTAGACAATTAATCAAGTTTCCTATGCCCAATAATTCTTTGTATTTTGCATGCATCTGGATTTTTGGTAAATTTGGTAGAAATGAACACTAAGCTATTCAGAAAAGCATATTTTTGAAAATTTTTTTGAAATGCAAATACACTTTTCAAAACTGCATAAAAATAAGAACTGCATGTATGAGCACCTCTCATTTTATTAGTGATTTTTTTTCCCACTTCCTGTACTTTATTAATCAGGAATGATATAGTTGACAGTGGTGAAAAATAAGGCACCTGTTTTGTACAGTGATTTTCCTGAAAGCAGCATCAGACAAGAAAAAATCTTGATAGATTGTGGACCTCCAGATTGAGATGTTACAATCCATAATAATGCTTTATGTTTTCCATGTCCAAAGTATGGGATGCATTCACTAATTAATGTTCCTGATATTTCTTAATCACGGGAAGCTAAATAGTCACCTCCACTGTACGCAGAGAGAACTAAACCAGAGAATTGTGAAGTGAGAGTTATTTTAGGGGTAATTGTGACCATAATGCACACCTTTGCTACAAAGATGTGAATGAGTCGAGTGATTCTCCTTTTCCTCCTCTCTCAGTGCTATTTCAGCTCAGTCCCCAGGAGCGTGGGTGCAGACGAAAGCTGTGTATAAAATTAAAAAAGCATGGCATTATTTCAGCTGAGAGGCCCTTCAAATCGTGTTTGTACAGCAGCCGAGCAGAGTTCTGCGTGCTCAGCACTTCTGAACACCACAGGATTTTTCGCCTATATAGCATTTTTTGAGAAAATGAATGGAGGAATCAACATGTTCTCATTTAGCTATAGATTTTTGATTGGTCTGTACTTAAGCTAATAGCATAACTATTTATTTGGTATAAATAAGATATTCTCAACTGAAGATTGCTTTGGAGTCTTGAAGAAAAATACTGTGAAAAATAATTCAATTGCAGAAATCATTTTTGAACAGGGCCAGAAAGAGTCTGCCTGACATAAGTTATTGAACACTTCTGTATTTGCTGTAACTGCAGCAAAAGCTTCTGGAAAACCTTCAGCATAAAGAAACAATAAACACTAAAGAAAAAAAAAGAGCACATATCATAGAATCACAGAATGGTTTGGATTGGAAGGGGCCTTAAAGATCATCTTGCTACAGCCCCCTGCCATGGGCAGGGACACCTTCCACTATCCCAGGTTGCTCCAAACCCTGTCCAACCTGGCCTTGGGCACTTCCAGGGCTGGGGCAGCCACAGCTTCGATGGGCAGCCTGTGCCAGGGCCTCCCCACCCTCACAGGGAACAATTTATTCTCTAATCTAAACCTACTCTCTTTCGATTTAAAGCCATTCCTCCTTGTAAGTAGTCTCTCTCCATCTTTCTTGCAGGCCCCTTCAGGTACTGAAAGGCCACAGTTAGGTCACCCCAAAACCTTCTCTTCTCCAGACTGAACAATCCCAATTCTCTCAGCCTTTCCTCCAGGAGAGCTGCTCCACCCCTCTGATCATCTTAGTGGCCTCCTCTGGACTTGTTCCAAGAGGTCCATGTCCTTCCTGTGCTGGGACCCCAGAGCTGGGTGCAGGACTCCAGCTGGGTCTCACCAGAGCAGGGCAGAGGGGCCAAAGCAGCAGGTTCCAGGTGACAAAAGCAATGCAAAAATAGGTCCCTACCCGAGGCTCTGCCTCACAATGTGTCATTCCAGGCACGTCCTGTCAGGATTAGATGAAATTTCATACAAGAACTTGCTTACTCCTTCAGAATTCAGTTTAGGAAACAGAGCTGTCAGCTTCACTATT
Organism: Corvus kubaryi; assembly: GCF_017639235.1. Classification (NCBI taxonomy): domain Eukaryota; kingdom Metazoa; phylum Chordata; class Aves; order Passeriformes; family Corvidae; genus Corvus; species Corvus kubaryi. The sequence continues at coordinate 4,676,152 of NW_024581129.1, forward strand.
CTCAGATCACCTGCATGCAATGAAATTCATGAGGCTCGGCCGGTTGGAGAGTTGTGTTATAAAAAGCCATTCCTGCTAGATTTCTTCCCCCAGATTTCCCATTGATTAGGAGTTTTGCATGTGGAGTACTTAAAGAAACAGGCTTCAGCTGCCAGTGCTGAAATCTTTGATTTTAAAAGATGTTCCACTCTCCCTCAGATTGCTGAGTAAGGACTGGAAGAAAAAGAATAGCACTGTGATAAGACAGGGACTGAGGGGAAATTTCAACAGAGAAAGGAAAGGGAGAAGGAAGGAAGGAAGAGCAGATAAATCAAGAGTTGCTGAACAGTACAGGAAAGTACAAAGAGCAGCACGTGCAATGTCAGGGAAAGGAGAATCCAATGTTCAGATCCACTGTTTAACCAAAGTGGCTGGAAAAGTGCAAACAGGAAGAAGGGTAATTGCAGAAATTGCACATTCCAACAATACAGACAACTGCGGGAGTGGTGAAACAAGAGCAGCACAGACCTCACACACGCTCCTGGAAGAGCCATGGAATAGCTGGGACCATGGATTGAACTGCAGCCATGTCCTGCCTCACATTTGGAAAATATGTGGTTGTGATGGCAGGAAACAGCAATTTCTGTTCACTTTAGTGTCAGTGCTGGTGCTGACTGGGAAGTCAGAGTCTGGTCAGCTACCATGATATAATGAGGGGCAAAAATAGCTGCACAAAGTGCCACTCGTCATTTCCATTCGTTCGAGCTGTCTGAGGCTTCAGTAGGGAATGGACACGCTCAGCCAACGAAATTGGAGTTCGGATGCCATCGTGTGACTCCCTGAAAAATTACACAACTGGCGTGTCTGCCTTAGTTTCTTAAACATCTTAGTTTGTCAAAACATGGAAGATACTGCAATATAAAACAAGGTTTAGTTTTAAAATGCCATGTACAGTACCTGCTCTGCTCTTTCTTTTTTTTTTTTTTTATGCCGGCATTTTTATTGTTTGTTGTGACGATTGATTAAAAGTACTAGGATATAAAAATAAAACCAGAAGCTCTACTCAAAATTCACGTGTTCGTCTCTTAGGTGGGCACAGATTATTCTTTGAGATCTTTTTCCTCTAAAATTGACGCCTCAAGATGATATCCGATGCAAATTCCAAGTTTACTGAGCCACTTCGAATATACTGTATTAGCACATATGCTGGGAAAAGTGACACTACCACACATTTTTCATCCACCTGAGGTGCCCGGGACAGAATGCAGCGCTTCAATCGGTAACGCGGGGTCAGATCTCTCAGGTCAGTCATGCTGGTAAACAGCGTGACAGATGGGAGCTTTATCAATTTAGAAACCACTTTAAAATCATGCTAAGACGCCCGGACTGTAAACGGTGACCCCTCAGATCCTTCGGTGTATCCAGCTGCACCGGGAGGTCACCACCCCTTGAAGGCCTCTCCCGCCAACCGGGCCAGGCAGAAATGCCGCGGCATGGCCACTGTCACCTTGTATGTCACGAAAAATGTCGTTTAAAACCCACAAAGGTCATTGTGGGACTAAAACAGCGCTCGGAAGCTGCCCGGCCACGGCCGCCGCCAGCATCCCCACAGCCCCGACGCCGCCGTCCCGCCCGGCTGATGTGGCGCGGCCGCCGGGCCGTACCACACACCCCCGCCGCCGCGGGGGTGCGCTGACCCGCCGCCCTCGCCGCGCCCGGGCACAACCGCGTCGGTGACAGCTCAGCACCGCGAGCCTCCCCCTCTACACCAGCTTGGTAGCGCCCACGCGCGCGCCGACTGCCTTCGGGCGAACTCATGGTGAAAGATTGTAGGGGGGTAGTAGGGTGAGTTTCGCGCCAGTGCGCTGTCGTGTCACCGCCTGCCCAGCGCTGGGCTGCGACACACATCCAGGGAAGTTTCACATGGCGTCAGCACAGTTAAATGTAATGGCGCTCCCCGAAAAGTGGTTCGGTCGGACCCCACCTCAGTAGAATGGAAGGCGGCGCCATCTTGGGCTCAACCACAGCAGTCACGAAATAGGGGTGTCAAGAGTGCAGTGGGGTGAGAAGGTGGCGAAGCCGCCGCTGGCTGAGCAAGACAGGGCTGGTAAAGGCGGCGGAATCGCTTGTGTATGGAGCGGAGAGAAGGCGGCGGCGGGCAGGAGCGGCGGCGGGGACAGGGATCCCCCCTCTCGCTCTGAGCGCGTTGGTAGGAGCCGGCGCGCGCGGACCGCTGGGCCTGGCGCACATGGCCCGGCCGTAGGAGCCGCCCCGCCCCTCCCCCGCCTTTCCCCGCCGCGCTCCCGACGGGACCGGGACCCAGCACCGAGACCCCGCAGCGAGCACAGGGCACCGCGTACCGCGCCGAGACCCGGACACCGAGACCCGGGCACCGCAGCCGGTCCCGGGCACCGCCGCCGGCCCATGCAGGACACTGAGGAGAGCCCCGCGGCCGCCGCGCCGCCCGGCGCGCAGGGCCCCGCCGAGGAGCTGGAGCACACGGACGCGGCCCCGCCGCCCGCGGAGTCGCCGCAGCAGCAGGAGGAGCAGGAGGAAGACGACAAGGAAGATGAGGAGGCGGAAGGAGGAGGGGAGTCCGGAGCGCCGCCGGGGCGCCCCGAGCCGCCGCCGCCCGCTGCCGCCGAGGAGCCCGAGCAGCCGCTCCCCGAGCCGCAGCCGCCCTCTGGCCGCGAGAGCCCCGTGAAGGCCGAGCCCGAGCCCGGCTCTGAGGCCGGGGCCGAGCCCGCGGCGGAGCCCAAGTCCGAGCCGCCGGCCGAGGCCGAGCCCGGCGCGGCGCAGGAGAACGGGGAGGCCGCGCCTGCCGTCCCGGCCGAGCCCGAGGATGAGATTTCCTTCAGCGACCCCGAGGACTTCGTGGACGACATCAGCGACGAAGGTGCGGGACGGGAGCAGCCGTGGGAGCGCTGCGGGGGCCCCGGCGTTGCCCGGAGCCGGGGGAGCCCGTGGGGAGTCGGGGCCAGGCCGGGGAACGCTGTGCCCCGAGTCCCGCGGGCCCCGCAGCGCCTCTGCCCTGGTGCTGGGCCGCTCCAGGTGCTGAGTGCGCGTCTGCATCGTAGCTGTGCTTCATAAATGATCTTTTCTCTGAGTTGTCTCTGCACCGCACAACGCTGCTGTTATAATATCTACTGTTAAAGAGGTTCTAAAATCGCTCTTACACCTCAGATGTGGGCTGCCCTCACAGAGTGGAATCATCAGCTCGTCTCCCTTCCCTTTGCCTCCATTAGTTAAACTCAGCTGTAGAAACAGAAGTTTTAAGTGGTTGACGTGGTTGTTACAAACTAGGTTTCATCGTTCTGGTTTTTTTCGTGCACCCAGGATGAAATCCGTAGGTGAATAGGGTTTGAGAAGAGTTACTGCTCATGAAGAAGTGATGTTGGTACTTTGTGACAAGGAAATAGGGAAAAATCGGTTTTGGTAGTTAAAAATGTCAGCCCAGGCTCTTTTAAAAGTAGTGGATATTGACGGCCTTAAAATGGCAAAGCTGTTGTGTAACTGCACAGACAATAAAGGTTTATGGGTGGGCTTGTCATACAGAAGTTAGAACCGTAATTTAGTGGTTTTTAGATGGGGCTTTCTGGATAAATGTTCTTAGCTTTTGAATAGCAAAAGTACTTGTTTCCCCCATTATTTGTTCAGCATTTGTGCTGTTGTAGGGTTTCTTGTGCAGGTATTCTGTGTGTTGTAGGGTCTGTTACACGTATCAAAACTGGAAAGATGTTTCTAAAGCACAGAACTGTAAATCAGCCAGTTATCTCCACTGGCTGTGAAATACAGGTAATACAGGTGCATTCTTGTGTTTCAGTCCTTTGTTTAGTTTAATAAAACAGCAGCCAAATATCCTAGATTAAGGAAGTGTTTGCTGTTCTCAGTTTAGCAGTCTGTGTAACAGCTCTTTGAACTTTTGCATTTGTTTCTTAAGGAGACTTTGGCAAAATTGCCTTGGAGTTGGATTCTTTTTGCTAAGTGCTTGCTTAATACATTTTGTCTACATCTAGGATTGTTGTTTTGTTCCTTCTTAGAAACTGGGCATGTTTTCCATCCCTACCTATTTTATTGTTAATTAATTTGGTTAACTTCTCAGCTGTATGAAATCCAGTATTAGTGGCTGAATTACGGCGTTTAAGTTTAGTCTCTCTTGCTGGTCTGACTTTCTATCTGTGTGTATTGCTTCTTGAGCTTCCTTATTCCTTTCCCATTATTCTGGTGCCCTTCCCAAGGAGAAAAGCAGTCCAGTGTGACCAAGTCAAGGTTCTTTCAATGCTCATCACAACACAGATCTTCAGGAACACCTGTGAGATGGACCAGCTTTAGGACTGGAACGTCTCGGATCTTTTACTGCCACTTTTTTCCCCCTGAGTGGTGGTGGCATGGAAGAACAGCTGATCCGAGTTAAAGCAGGAGAAGGGATGGACAACCACTTAGGTACCAGTGAAGCTTTAGTTCAGATAATGACAGTGGTCCTTAAAATACTGCCAGCTGAAGATAGCCCTGTACCCACCACACCCTGCTTCCCTTCTGGCTGCAGTAGGAGCTTGCTGAACCAGCTTCTTAGTCTTTGAAGATTCCTTTGGTCACAGTTTTGAATTTAAGGGCACAGCGTGAGAATTTGTCTTCAGTCTGTTACAGTTTTGATTCAGTGCAGGGTGTTGCATTCCTGCCCAGGAATCTAAACATGCATTCCTTGGCCTGTCTGTAGGCCTACAGAGTCTTTGGTGAGAAGTGATTATGAAAAAAATAACTAAAAGAGCCTTAAAATTACCCTTTTGTGTTTTACTTTAGTTTTCTCCTTTTGCTTGTAGACTCCTGTGGAAATGTCCTTGTGGGGCATGCCTTCATTTTATATATTTTATATTGTTATTTGTAGTTCTTACATGCACATGGAGATCATCTTTATGAGTGATAAATACTACAAACAACAATATTCTGTGGATGCTACATAATCTTGGTGGTAATGGACTAAACATTTGTGAAGCACATTGCCCCAGACCTGTGGGAAGCTTCATGCGTAATAACCTGTAGAAGCTTAAAGTTGTAGAAAGCAACTTTTTAGTAGTTTGAAATTCAAAGTAAGCATATTTCTCATATTTCTTCATTGCTGGAGATCTTTCCAATGATGTTTCTGGGCAGAAAAATTTCTTGAATTACAAAACCATCAAATATCTAATGTCTTTAAAATATTAGCACATACAACACCTTTTTCCTAGTCTGTGCATGCTATAGGTAGTCTGACTGTCCAGATTTTATCTAATTCAAAAGTATGGTGGTGTGAACTTATTTTTTGTGTGGCCTTGTATTTTATAGTGATCTTCATGTAAGCTTAAAACTTACTGCAGATACTCAGGAATTAATATGCTTGAGGAATATCCAGTGTGAAAAGATGTGTGCTTGTCTTCACAAAGCTTAAATATGGCTTTAAGTGTCTTGCCTTAGACCTTCATTTTTGTGCTTAATTAAAAGTTTAGATGGAGTGTGAGTTCTAAACATAATTATAGTGATGCTGAGACATGCAGAGCTGCCAGTATGGTGGGTAGTTTTGAATTATGCTGAAACTCGTGTAATTTGGGAGGGAGGTACAGGTTACATTTATTTTTATCAAAGTCATCTGGTTATAATTTGAGCAAGAGGACTGGTCAGAGGTCAGGTAATAAATCATGCATTTGTCTGTGCTATTGTCAGTTTTGAGGACTTCCTGAGCCAGTTTCATCTCCTAAAAAAAGCTGATAGTGCAAGTGTTGATGACCTCAGTGTGTGAAGGATTTTTTTAAAGAAAGACTTTGAGAGTTGGGTGCCTAAAGTTTGCCATGAAACCACATAATCCTGTCACTTAGCCAGGAAGTGCTGTTGGGATGTTGTGCATTCACTTCAGTTGTTTTTTTGACAGAAGGTTCATTCACTACCAAGTCTCTTAAATGATTCTTGAAATTTCCTGAAATGTGAAGTCTCTCTGTTCTCTTACTTTCACTGTTCTTTACACCTTTGTCTTTCTCCTCCTTGATGTGACCAGTGCCTTAATTTCCTGTCTGTCTTGTCTTTGCAGAACTGCTTGGTGACATCCTGAAAGATCAGCCACAGGAAGCAGATGGAATAGACTCGGTGATTGTTGTGGATAATGTACCCCAGGTTGGACCAGACCGACTGGAGAAACTGAAGAACGTCATCCACAAAATATTTTCCAAGTTTGGTAAAATTATCAATGAATTTTATCCAGAAGCAGATGGAAAAACAAAAGGGTAAGTCATGGTAACTCCAACTGGAAAAAGGATTGAAACACAGCTCTGGCTTACCCTTGATTGTTAGTGTCAATACTTTATGGCCAGTTTTTAGGGTGACCTCATAGTCCTTACCATCAGCTTCTTCTACCTCAGCCTGTGCAGTCCTGACATCAGTCTCAGTGACAAACAAGTTCCTGAGGGAACTGAGAACCTTAACAGATCATTAGGCTCCATAGTAGAGTGTGGTGGGGATTAATTATGGAAACAGTTTAGCTGGGTTTGGAGACAAATGTCTATGCAGTACGACATGAGTTTTTTCTCAGTTTTCTGCTATGGTTAGTCAGTAAGTGAAAGGTCCTCTTGAGTTAAAAACCTGGTAGCAGTGGATGTGTTCATTGCAATATAGACTGTCGGTGTCTGTAACAAATATTCCTAATATTGGAGGAATCCATAGTTTAGAAGGCATAAAAACATCAAGTTTTCTGGAGTGGAGGGATTATTGATTCTATAAGGTCAGTGTGAGAAGCATGAGAAAACTATTCTCTCTGTTTATCTCTCTCTGAGACACTGTCTGATGGTGTTCAGGATACCATTAGTTTTGAGTCTGCTGGGCTCCGAGGTAGCTTGGATTAAGTGGCCAGAAGGAAGCTGAGTTGTGTAATTGTAAAACAAGAGTGATGCTTTGAGATGCCTGTGACAGCAAGTTACCATTCCTAAACATGACCTGTTACTGGGAAGAGCTGTGGGTGTAACCTGCCTGTTCCTGGCTCTCACTGTTGTCATGGTTGTGCTGAACTTGTAGTCACCACTGGATCTGGCCCATTTCAGAAAGGATATCAGATTAATTGAGGTCAGGCCCAGACAGTTAAAATCTGTGTGAGCCTGTGGCCAGAATGGAGATTAATTGCTATTTACCCTAATTGGTTAGGGACAAGACAAGAAGTTATCTTGTAGATGCACTGTACTGAATTCTTAATTCATCCCCATTGTTTCTTCTTTATTATGAGCCTGTTTTGTAGTCAGCAGTGTCTTCTACTTTGGTTTTCCTTCCTTGTAGGTACATCTTCCTGGAGTACATGTCCCCCTCTCATGCTGTGGATGCCGTGAAGAACGCAGATGGATACAAACTGGATAAGCAGCACACTTTCAGAGTCAACCTCTTCACAGACTTTGATAAGTGAGTGCAGCAGTTGTGTGTTATCTGTAGATTTGGGGATTCTAATCCAGAGTGCCTGTATGGAGTGTAACCAACCAAATTGTTCTTTCAGGTACATGACAATCAGTGATGAATGGGAAATCCCTGAGAAACAGCCATTTAAGGATTTGGTAAGGAATTTTTTGAAAAGCAGAAAGAATATTCAGCTTAATATTCAATGGTTACTTCATTGCTGGAATATCCATATAAAAATAGAAATGATGTGTTAATGGTGGTGTAAATAGCAGTACTGATCACATGCTCCTGTTCCTTCATGCTCACCATCATGAAGTGATGGGAGGAACTCAGTGCTTCTGTTTAATAGTTACACATAGTGTAAAGCTTAATTTACTCCTATTATTTAAGAGTAAATAATAATTTTGCACAAGTCGTTTAAAAATAGATTTTCAAAAGCATCTTTTTATATATTCTTAATTGTTTGAGGCAAACTTTGGTGTTTGTTACCAGTTGGTTTGTAAATAGTCTGGTGGAAGAAAGGATAGTTTATTTTTTCTTTGAAAACCAAATACCAAGTGATTTCTTGTTTAAAATAAATATTAAACATCATCAAACCATCTTGAAGGTCCACCTGTTCATGGTGTGCTCTCAGCCTCCAGCATCCAGCAAGTGGAATTGTTTAATTTCACTTCAAAAACTTGTTTGCAGTGGTAAGACCCCAACGTTACATTCTCTGGTAAGACCAACTTCCACCTGCCAGGTAGATACTAATTTGTGGAACTTACTGTCTTAGTCTTTGACTCACTAATAGTCCTTTTGCTCTGTTTTTCTCAGGGGAATCTCCGATACTGGTTGGAAGACCCTGACTGTAGGGATCAGTACAGTGTCATCTTTGAGTCAGGAGACCGGACATCCATTTTCTGGAATGACATCAAGGAACCTGTTCAAATTGAGGACAGAGCAGTGAGTGTCCTGGAAGTGCTGGAGATTGCAGATACACTGCCGGTCTCCTTCATTTTATGACATTGCAGCTTTTTTAATTTAAAAAAAAAAAAAAATCTTTCTCCCATTGCTGAAATAATTTTTTCTTCCTTGTGAAGAGTGGTGAAATCACATCCTTTAGAATTAAATTTAGCTGCTTAGGTAAGAGAACTGTGGAGTGAACTTTTTGGAGTTTATGGTGGTGGTTGGGTTTTTTTTAAACTGGTTTATGATGCCCATTAGTTTCCTTCATCTCTCTGTTATAGGTGATTCAGAAAGACCTGAGAATGCAAAGTCAGAGTTTGAGGAGCACTATTCATTCGAGCTGAATATGTGCTTATGTTTGCTGCTTCAGATGACTCCTTGCTTTTGTGCTGACCACAGAGGTGTTAAAGAGGAATAGCTGGTTTGGTAATGGCATAAAAGAGGGAGAGTTAGTCTGCCTCTCTGCTGCAGGCACTGGACTTGCTGGAAACTGTTAGGACCCAGGAGCATTTTCCTTAATAACCACTGTGCATTACAGTAGAAGGAAGTTGGCTCTGGGATGGTGAGAATATTTGCTCATCACCATGGTCTCAGGATGTGGTCTGTATTGCTGAGACCTCTGTAACTTAGCTGAAGGTCCAGAGCTGTGTTGTTCAGAAAGTTGAAATACTTACCCTTACTTCTGAGAAGAGTATGTTCTTACCAAGGCTGAAAGAAGGAAACCCAGGCCATTAGGTGGGTTTAATTGTTACTACACAAAAGATGTCACTGTACCTGAAAAACATCTTTGGTGATCTGTAAGTTGGAAAGGTCTTAACTGAGAGTTTTCAACCTGAAGAATAGGTACTGTATGTTATGTGCATGAAATTAAACTCCACAATTATCACAGATCATGAGATGTTCCCTTAGTAAAGGGATTTACAAAATGTGCTGCTACAAGCCATGCATTAATTCTTTCCCTTTCAGGAACACAGAATGAAATTAAGCTTTTATGTGTACTTTTTTTTAAAATCCAGAGGTGGACAGAGACCTACGTCCGTTGGTCTCCCAAAGGCACCTACCTGGCTACGTTCCACCAGAGAGGCATCGCTCTGTGGGGTGGAGAGAAGTTCAAACAGATTCAAAGGTTTAGTCACCAAGGAGTGCAGCTTATTGACTTCTCACCCTGTGAAAGGTACAGAGCATGACATTGGTTTGGGCTGAGGGGTCAAAAGCATGAGGCATGAATAGCATCCTCCAAATCTGGAGTGCTGAAATTAATTCCTGAAGATTTCTTGAACATTAAGGAGCTCTGGAGAGAAGGATAAAGTAATTTCAGGACCGAGATACATTTTCTGTTGATGGTTTTCAAGTAACATATTTGGAAGCAGTTGGGTTTTATGCTTTATTGTAGGAAAGAGATTATTTACCAATGGAGAAATCCAGCATCCCTGTAGTTTGGGTTGGATAAGGTCAATGATTTATGTTTGGTTCAAAACCAGTGCTATTCTCATGTCAAAACTATATAATAGGTAACAGTGTACGAGTTCCCCTGCCTTGTAACATCAATATGGAAAGACTTGCACATAAATCTAGAATCTTTTTAGCCAGAGGGATATCAGGGAAGCTTTCTCCTCCTTTATCATCCTGTTCTTATTTTTCTCTCTCCTGAAAAATCTCATTAGAGAAACTTTTGTTTCAAAGTGCCTGGTATTTAAATACTACTTGGGTGAAAGGCTGCTGGTACTGACATACTAGATGAAGTTTCAATAGTGAAATGGATTCTTTCTTTTGTAGGTATTTAGTGACCTTCAGCCCTTTGATGGACACACAGGATGACCCTCAGGCTATCATCATCTGGGATATTCTGACTGGCCAAAAGAAGAGAGGATTCCACTGTGAAAACTCAGCTCATTGGCCTATTTTTAAGTAGGTTGAAAAACAGAATTAGAGAGTTGTAGTCCCAGACTTCATTTAGTAAAAAGGCAGTTCCAATTTAATGGCTTTTTTTCTTGCTTAGATGGAGTCATGATGGTAAATTCTTTGCTCGAATGACTTCAGATACCCTCAGCATCTATGAAACACCTGTAAGTTCTTGCAGGGTTTTTTTGCGTAATAATGAGAGTAGAAAGTATGTGTTGAAATACAAGAATGTTACTAACTTGAAAATTCATCCTTTTCTCATCTTTTAGTCTATGGGTTTGTTGGACAAAAAGAGCTTGAAAATCAATGGGATAAGGTGAGTCTATTCCCTTGTAATCATAACTGTGCTCTTTAGCTGGAATCCTTTAGTCTGGGGATTTGTTATGGTGAGAGGAATCTTTAGACTGTTGACTAGAGCAAACAGCCTTACATGTTGAGTTGATCAAATTAGAGAAAGTGGCAAAAAGAAATGGAAAACTCTCCATTTGTTGATGAATACACTTGGTAGGTTCTGTGCTTTGAAATCCTCTTTGTGGTACTGCTTAATCCAGGGTCTATCTTGGGAGTCCTGTTCCTTGTCTACAAAGGAACCACACTGGAATGCAGTTAGTTAGGGAGTATCTCCCTAACAAGGTGGTTGTGCTGGCTCAGTGCAGTGTGCTGTGTCTGCACAAGACACACTGACTCCTCTGAGAGTTTTAAAAATAATCTCTGTAAAGCAGCAAGAAAATCAAGTGTACCCAGGTGCAAGAAGATGGTCTCCATGGTAATTTAATAGGGGGTTTTTTGGCTCATTTGTTCCTAGATCTTTGGCATTTATTCTATGTGTAATCCCTGCTTTTTGGTGAGATATACTGATTGGATAACATTGGTGATATAGCAAAGTTAAATAGCTGCTTAAAGATCTGTTTTGGTATCGTTATTAAATTGCCCTCAGTTGTGTGTCTGTGCCTGTCTTTATTATTGAGAGTTGATCTTTGTCTGCAACATTCAGATACAATGAGGAAAGTGGTTTCTGCTTGTAGCATCTCTAACTAAAAATTAAAACGGCATATTTTTAACTTTGTTCCTGTAGAGATTTCTCATGGTCTCCAGGTGGTAACATAATTGCTTTCTGGGTGCCTGAGGACAAAGACATCCCAGCAAGAGTGACTTTGATGCAGCTGCCTTCTAGACAAGAAATTCGTGTGCGGAATTTGTTCAACGTAGTAGATTGTAAACTGCACTGGCAGAAGAACGGGGACTACCTGTGTGTGAAGGTAGACAGGACTCCCAAAGGCACACAGGTACATGGATTCTGATTTTATTGGTAAAATTTGGTTCTGTCTCATGCTTCCTTTTCTTACAGTACTGCCTTTCAGCAGAGGCAGTGTAAATTATATCATGTCAAAGCTATTTTTAATTTTTTCCATTTGAATTTGAAGCATGTGGAAAGCAAAATGTATGTAATGTTTGCATCCAGGATTTGCTTTGACTTTAGTGGCCTCTTGGTCTCTGAGAGGTCTATGCCTCACCTCTTCTCCTGCTCAGAATTAAGCAGCTGCTGAACAAGATGTAGGTCAAGCTGTGTAATGTGCCACATGTTCATCTGTCTTAATTAAATTTTATAACAGTCTGAAAAAAAATAGATGCTTTTGTACAATTCTGAAGTTATTCTTCATCAGAACAAATTTGGGATGTTTTTTATAAGGAGGCATATTGTATTTATTTGCTGTCATTAAAGGAATAAACCTTGACTCATTCTCATCCTGTGCCCTAACAGGCTAATTATGGAGTTGTCCTTCTATGCCTAGTGATAAAATTATTTACTCTGCTGTTTTTGTGCTGGATAACAAGCTGGTTTTGGCCTTTACAGGGAGTAGTGACCAACTTTGAAATATTCCGCATGAGAGAGAAACAGGTGCCAGTGGATGTGGTGGAAATGAAAGGTAATGCCACGTAGTTCCTTACTTTTGAGCTTGAACTTTTTTGTATAGATCCTTGTGTTTTCCTTACAAATTCTTGTTGGCATGTGACATAATTAGGACTTCCACTCTTTGGAAAAGAGCTGGATTGTTAATGTTCCAGAATGTCTCATGTAAAAATGAGAAATCAAAACTTCTGGTGCTTTTCATGCTTGTGACTGACTTGGAAGATGACAGAAGTGAAAATGTGTTATTAATAAAGGTGGTAGGGCTGACAATGAGTGTATTTTGTAGAAGATGGAAGACTTAGAGCTATAGTTAGCAACACTTCCCCTAACTCCCTGCAATTGCCTTATCAACGTGTGTTTTAAAAGAAAGTTTGTTAACTGATGGGTTCTCTCTCTTCAATATCTTAGTTTTCTTTGGTAGCTAAAGAAAATCAGAGGTTTGTATTGTCCTTTAACAGAGTTTTGGCTCCTCTTGTTACAGAAAGCATTATAGCCTTTGCTTGGGAACCAAATGGAAGCAAGTTTGCTGTGTTGCATGGAGAAACTCCACGAATTTCAGTTTCCTTTTACCATGTTAAAAACAACGGGAAAATAGAACTCATAAGTAAGTGAAAAACAAGTGAAAAGTGCAGATAATAAGGATTTTGCATGGTAGAAGATGCAGTAAACTCAAAATTGTGGCTGTTTGTGATGTCTTGTGAGAAATTGGTGGGGCTGATGCTTGCAAGGTAATTGATGGCATTGGACTGAGATCTCTTTCTGAATTTGCCATGTTTCTTTTCAGAAACATTTGACAAACAGCAGGCAAACACGATATTCTGGAGTCCCCAGGGGCAGTTTGTAGTGTTGGCTGGCCTCAGAAGGTGAGTGTTGCACAGGTTGCTGAACAGCACCACATTCATTTTTAGGAGGAAAAGAACTACTGCATCTCACCAAGAAGTGTTTGGTGTCCCTGTGAATGTTGATTGCAGTAATCCTGATAGAGCTGTGCAAAAGCAAAGGCAGAGCAGAGATGCAACTTCATGATGTAGTTTAGTCCTTTGCAGCTTTCATTTCCTATTTTTGCCACATCAAATGAGGAATGCATTTTTCAACAGAAAAGTGGATATTTAGAAACACCTTTCAGCTGTTCAAGTTAAATACTGACTGAGCCAATCCAGTTTGGACATGTATGTGGCTCTTGTGATGCATTTGTTGTCAATCTCGTGCCCTTTCATGGGCAGTGCCTGTTAATGACAGTGCTGCTTTGTGAAAGAATTATCAAGGAAGTTGCACTTTAGAGCAAGTGAAAATGATTGTTATTAACTAGTCAAGTAATACTTGCTTTCACATGCTTTCAAACAAGCACTGCTGTTCATCTTAGTGGATGAATTATTTCTTTAATCTTTTCTTCACTACTCTGTCTAAGCATATGATTGTTCAACTTTGGCTGTAGCTTGCCTAGAGCATGTTTTTACTGTAACTTTAACCCATTTTATTTGTATTCTTAAGGGTCACTGAACATGGAAACAAAAGTGTCATTCTTACGGGGTGTTTTGTTTTTATCCACCACGTTGCTTTCCAGCCACAGAGACTGGTACCAACCTGTCTCGTGGCTGCTGTGGGAATTTGTTTGTAATGAGGATTTGTAGAGATGCAGCTTATGAAATGCTTTTAAAACCCCAGGCTGTGCTGGTGTGTAAAGCAATGTCTTGTTTTGCCTGTGCAGCATGAATGGTGCCTTAGCATTTGTTGACACGTCCGACTGCACCATGATGAACATCGCGGAGCACTACACGGCCTCGGATGTGGAGTGGGACCCCACGGGCAGATACATTGTCACCTCTGTGTCTTGGTGGAGCCACAAGGTACTGATGCACCTCTTTTCCCCACCCCCGCTTGCTCTTCCAGTGGTACTGGAAAGGACTTTTGATTAGGAGGAGAAAACGAACGCCTGTCACTGGTCAAATGACTTAACCTGCACCGCAGTTTTAAACATTAATTTCTGAGGACTCCAGTGTTAAGTTAAAGCTTATCTTGGCTGAGCTGGTGCACTGCTCTTCCAGGTGGACAATGCATATTGGTTATGGACCTTCCAAGGCCGTCTGCTTCAGAAAAACAACAAAGACAGGTTCTGTCAGCTGCTCTGGAGACCACGGCCAGCTACCCTGCTCAGCGAGGATCAGATAAAGGTAAGGTATTCCGGGGCCTTTGTGCTGACATGGATTTGGTGTATCAAGCATACTTGGTTTGCTTCCTCCTCTTGAGGATGAGGCTTGTTACACAACTGCCTTTTGCCCTGAATGTGTGAATGAACACGCTGCTGTGTGAGACCTCATTTCTGGGAATGTCTCCAGATATTAACTGTATTGTAAGCTCAAAGTAGAAATGGTCACCAGTTGTTCTTACAGTTAGGGTATGATGAAAGGGTATAAAGAAGAGTTAAGATTGAATTTTTTTGTTCAGACTTTGCTAGTTGTGTGTGTACAGAAGCACTTATATGATCTATAAGCCAGGAAGAACAAAATTATAGTGAAGGGAAATTGCCTACCAGAGAGATGTTCTTCAGAAAGGCATAGCCTGCTTAGGCCTGCCAAAGGAGTTCTTAGAGAAGATGGTAGTTGTAATTGCTAGTCTGATACTCCAGTTGAAATAAAATTTCCTGTTTCACAGCAAATTAAGAAGGACCTGAAGAAATACTCCAAGATATTTGAGCAGAAGGATCGCCTGAGCCAGTCCAAAGCTTCAAAGGCAAGACACTTTTGAAATACATTATAGATTAAACTCTTGTAGCTTATCCTTAGTTGGCAGTGGCGATAGGTAAATTACATTTCCTGTATCGCAAGTGTTCATTTGAATCCAGATGGTTAGAATTAGTCCAGTGGGTAGTTCAGAGAGGTGCTGCTGTAAGAGTCTGGAGAGGAATTGGTGTTACCTCATTAAGCAAAGGTGGTAAAATTTTGGAGTTCTCAGTGTGTTGCTGCATTAGCCAGAGTTTAAAATAAGAAAAGCTCTTTCAATTAAAAAAAAAACCTCACCAAAACAGCATTTTGATTACAGAAGAGAATCTTTTTTCTTCTGAATCAGTAGAAGGTGTTTCTGAGAACAAAGCTTGACTCGCTAAGGAATGCCTGGCGTGCGGGTTTGGTTCCGTGGGAGGTTTAACCCCTTCCTGCCCCCGCAGGAGCTGGTGGAGCGGCGGCGCACGATGATGGAGGAGTTCAGGAAGTACCGCAAGATGGCGCAAGAGCTGTACATGGAGCAGCGCAACGAGCGCCTGGAGCTGCGCGGCGGTGAGGCTCGGGGCTGGGCAAAACCACCGAGAAACACCTCCTTCGGGGCCTCATCCTCTCCTCTCCTCCCTCTGCTTCCTGCTGAAGCCAGTCCTGTGTTCTCTGCAGTTTTTTTGTACTTTTTATCTTGAATCGTGACAGGATTTAAGGGGGAGGAAAAAAGGCATTGGCTTGACCTTAGGATAAAACTGTAGTGGGAGACAGTAATGCCTGAATAAATTTTGCATGTACTTGTTATGATTTAAAGTACCAAATACCTCTTGTTTCACTGCTGCTCTAAGGAATGTTTCTGCCAAGAGCATCAAATCATTCCATTGCTGCCTTGTTTGATGAGTTCAGTGCTGATGTTTTCTCCATTGCAGGGGTTGACACAGATGAGCTGGACAGCAATGTTGATGACTGGGAGGAGGAGACTGTGGAATTTTTTATCAATGAAGAAATTATTACCCTTGCAGAACCAGAGTAATAATAAAACTGTGGTAAGATAACTCTCAGTAGAGAGAAACTTTTCTGTCAACTATTGCTATAGAGCTGATAATTTGCTTGAGAGAGTTAGGTCTGTCTGTAGCATTGGTGAATGTGTTGTTCTCTGAATTGTTGTTTGGGGTTTTTTTGTGGCTAGAGGAGACGAAAGCTTTTTTTAAAAAGTAATTGCAAACAGTCAGATTTGTGAGTTGTACTGAGCAGAGTACTGTGTATGTCCTGTCTGGCCAGAGAGATCAAACCCACAGCAGAGTCAGGGTCAGCCTCTGAACACAGCATATTGCAGAGGCTGTAGGTTCTGTCTGTAGAAGGAATTGTAGTTAGTATGAGATAGGAATTTTGCCTTTTGGAAGATTTGCATGTTAGTCCAAGACTAGGCAGAGTTTAAATACTGTATTAAAGATTATGCAGCATTTATCTGTAGGCTGATAAAATTTTGAGATGATGTTTAAATATCTACATGAAGTCAGATATTGTTTTCTAGAAAAGCTGGGTAGGGTTCAGGTAGTGGCAGATTTTTGTGTACTGACTGTCATGGCTTGTTGCTGAAATATTTTATTTAATTTGGTGTTTTTCCCAGTTCCTTCTTTTGAATTCATATATTTTATGTTGGCGATGGAGGCTACTCCCAGCTCCTGCTGTGGAAAATGTCTTTTAGGGAGCTTGACGTTGTATTAAGGAGGAAAAATACCTTGATAGTGAAGACACAGGATTTAAAACTTGCAGTGGGTTTGTGCTCTGTCATGTTTAGGATCTCACTTAAGAAAGAGGGAGGGGAGACTGGAAATACACACCTGTAAGTCACCCTGCAGTTCTTCAGCCTCCAGATGTCTGAAGAGCTCAGGTGCAACATGTGCCTCTGGGAGCTGTAGAAAAATAACAAGCTTGATACCTTTGACTGTCTTTGGGTCTGGCTTATCTGTGTTCCATACATGGGAGATCTTTTTATGGAAGGAAGAGGGAGAGAAGCTGCTTACTGTATGGATTTAAACCACATGAGTTTAGGAAGAGGTGAAACACAAGCTGGTGTAGCCTTTCACCAGCTCAGCTGCTGAGGTTGAGCTGTTTGTATAAAATACAGTAGCTAACTCACCTCTTTTTTTTGTTCTTTGCAGCTCCACCAGATCTCGTGCTGAAAAGAAGTTTGTTTTCCGAAAGCCTATAACAACTTTGGAATTCTTAATCCATATTCTTGCACTCTGGAAGGGTGGATGCACCAGATTTTCTCCATTCTGACACATTGTAGTGCCTTTAAGTCTGGCTGCCTGCTGCAGTGAGATACTGGAAAGGCGCTGCTTTTAAATTTATTTTTTTTTTTTTTTCTAGGGTTTGACTATTATTTTTTTCTTTTTAAATCCACTACTACCAGTATTTACTTCCAGATTCCCGTGCAGTCCTTGCCAGCTGGCAGTTTTTGCCTCTTGCCAGTGAGGTGAGATTCACCAGTGCACCCCTGTCTCACACACACGATGTTTGGGTTCCAGGGCTCTCTCTGTGTCCCAAGGGCATGGACAGGTGTTCGTTTGGGTTGGGGAAAAGTCACCAGAACCATTTTTCGTATGATGTGTTTTAGTGTGCTGAAGCAGCACTACAGCGGGCTATACCCTCCTCCTTTCAGATTGTGAAAGGATGTCTCCCTCAAAGAGCTGAATATGGAAATAAAAGCAGACCTATACTAAAACCAGGCTGGCTTTGTGTCGTTTGTAGGGAATCTTTCCCTGAATGATCAATGTCAAACAGCACCCAGTAATAAGAGTGTGTTTGCTGTATTGCCTTAATGGTTCCTTTGGATTTTTTTCAAATCTTGGTTCCTCATGGCCCTTCTGGCTTTGTGTTGTGGTTGGTTTGTTGTTTACAATATGGTACAGCTCATTAATCTGTCACATTGACCTGTTCATGGTGGTGGAGTGACTAGAAAATGACTGGATTCTTAAACCATTTGCAAACTGATAAAAGCCTCAGGAATTTTTGGACCTGTGTCTTGTTAGTTAGAAATGTTAGAAAATTGCAGACTTCTAGAACAGTGCTCTGTCCACATGCCTTTTGCTCCCTCTTGCAGTACCTGGTTCCATTTCCAAAGACCTCCAAGCTCAGCAGGGAGAACTGTACTCAGAGCTGGTGCAGCAGCATATTTATATTTATATATTTATATTTAATATTTATATGTAGAACTGGATCTTGTCAGAGCAGTCAGTGAGAGAGGTTGGCCTGTTCCTTGCCCTTGGAGAATGAGGATGTTCCTCTCTTCTGGACTGGGCAGGGAAATTGCCAAGGTGAGCACTCTTGACTGGCTTTCCTTAAGCCCAGGGCTCACTTGTACAGCAGGGTGGGACAGCTCTGGAGTGGGAAGCCCTCTGGGCACAGGACAGCCCCACTCAGCTGCAGGTGGCCAAGGGACAGGGATGTTCTCAGCACTTCCTTTTTCATAGGTAAATTTACTGTGATGGCCAGTGCACAAATGCCTCAATTAACTCCCATGTCCTCTTCACCAGGAAGTTTTCAAAATTATTTTCCTGTAAATGGTACTTAGTGTCAACAATTCACTCTTTAACCAGCATGTGTTGTTGTTCCGAAAGTCTGTATTAATTTCCAGTTTTCTGCATTTGTTCATTCATAATCCATATAGACAGGTACATAGTTGATCAAAGTTTACTCCACAGTATTCCCCAGCCTCATTTCTCAACTGGACTGGAAAAAAATACTTTCTAGAAAAACAGTGCAGAAGAATTTACAGCACAACAAAGTTCTCCAGTGATTGTGGAATGGTTTGGGTTGGAAAGGATGTTAAAGCTCATCTCATTCCACCCCCTGCTGTGGGCAGGGACACCTTCCACTATCCCACCATCCAACCTGGTCTTGGACATTTCCAGAGCTGGGGCAGCCACAGCTTCTGTGGACAACCTGTGCCAGGGCCTCTTCACCCTCATGGTAAAGAGTGATGGCTTGAACTTGCATAGCAGGAATCATTTTTATGACCCTTTGGTTGTGAAGAGCTGACTTCTCAACCATTTTCTAAGTCACAAATTGAGTTGACAGGTTTTCTTCTCCTGTCTCCGTGCAATGAAGGTTTAATAGGCGACTGTGTTTTATTCCTGGCTCTTTTCAAAGTAATGAGATGTAATTCCAATGTTGAGTAAATTGAGTTCTCTTACAAGATGCTTCTCTGAGGTGCAGATCATCAGTGGAGGAAAAAAACAACATAAAAATTGCATCCAGAATTGTTCCTGCAGCATCTCTGGAAGCTGATGAGATCTTGACCAGCAGTTCAGGCCTTTTCTCATCTAACACCAGCATTTCTGACATCACTCCCTTCAATTACTTCATCTTTTCTCTTGTGCTTCTTACTTCAAATGCTTTTTGCAAATTATGTGCTACTGAAATTGCTTTATGGGAATGTATTTGGTAAATTATCCTCTTTGCCATATCTTGGAATAGCACTGGGAGGTGGAGTAGGGAGGGAGGCTCCTCCTGTTGCATTGAATCCATCTGTGTAGCTTCGAGTTCTCTGCCACTGCTTCTCAGCCTGTGCCTTTGTAAGGGCTTCAGAAGGATGGTCAAAGCAGAAGCAGGTTTGTAGGTACTGGCTAAAGCTATGTAGGGTGGGGAAAAAAGGCTTCCCACAGCACTTGAACCTCCACTGAGTGCCCTTGAGGGTCCAGAATTTGGGTGGGAAAGGAAACAAACCTTAAGCATTAAGATAGTATATCTCCTTAGTTTTGTTAAAGTATTGTATTAAGTATTTTTAATGAGTGTTCTTAAATAGCAGGATTAACTGGACTAATTCATATAATCCTGGGCTAGTCTTCACTCTGTCTTTATTTTGAATTTGTAGTAAATATTCTCATGACCTTTTAACCATCTACAGCCCTTAATGCAAACTTCACAGAACAAATTTTAGTCACTTGCTCTACTAAGTTCTAACTTCTTAAATTCTAATATTTTTTAATTAAGCCTTGCTGTAACTTTTATGAGGTTTGACTCCTTTACTGTCAATAAAAAATTAATACAAAGGGTGATCTCCTTGTGGCTTTTTTAATGGGTTGTTGTAATGTATGGACTCCTGGTGTTCCTGGGCTTTCTGGTCCAATCGGAGGGAAAAAAACAGACTTGCACTATCCGTGCATGATTTAAAGCAGTTGTGGGTAAGTAATCTGCAGAGAAATATGTGCAGTGGGGTAGGTGAGGCGGGGTCACTTGGCAGGTGGTGGTGGTGGTGTCCCCCTTGGACAGTGAATCCTCATTGTCCCCATCTCTTTGGGACCTGAGTGACAGATTCACAATAAGCAGCCAAAAGCAGCTGGGATTAAAGGCCTGCCGGAGTCCTCACAATTCCTGCAGGGCCTCAGCATCTCTGTGTTGATCTCAGTAAGAGGAATGCTTTGAAAATGTAATCCTCTCCCAAGTTTTAACCTTCAACCCCGTGCCTCTCAGTTAAACTGAAGCATTGCTCTCAGTGTACTGAAACAGGATTGGGGCAGACACAGAAACCTCTGCTCTAACTGGAATCGCATAAAATAAAGTCAATAATATGTGGAATACCTTACATTCCTCTCTAATGCAAGGAAAAGCCTTAGTACTTGGTGTGACCTGGCTCCACATGCTGCTCATTGGCGTTTGTTTTCTTACCCTCAGGGGCTGGGGCTCCCAGATGCAGTGATTAACTGGACCATTTTGGAGTTCAAGGCTGTCCAAGAGACTTGCATGATCCCCTCCACCTCCTGTAGAATTTGGGATTATGGTGTACAGGATAGTATTTTTAAATGCTTTTAAGAGATGTGGGAATGAGCTGCTCATAGCAGTGTCCCTCTGCCCTGTTTAGGGAGCTGATGAAACTGCAATTAACTTAATTCTTGTGAATATTAAAAGCTTCCAAAGCTAAGGAGCTCACCTGGTACCCTGACATGTTCACAGCGAAGAAATGTTCCTTTGCTGCTGCCAGAACTACTCAAAACTGTCTATTACAGTGCTTGAGACTGGGAGCTGTTGGTGAAACCCTCATTTAATTGGTACATGGCTTGTTATTGTGCAGGTAAATCTGGTTCCTATAGAAACTAGTTGCTTGTGACTGGTGAGGCTGTAGAAAAAGTCTGTTTTGCTAAGTGCTTGCTGGGTACAGCATCATTTCTGTGCATTATGAAATGTTTTAGCAGCATCAGCTCTTCTGCCAGGAGCTGTAAAGGGGATGTCACTGTGTTTTATGAAAGTGAAACAGTCATGGAAAGGTGAAAATAGAATTTTTTAAATCTCTCTTATCATGTGAGGTCCCAAAGGAGTTCTTTAGTGGGATTTCAAACAAACCCTCTGCCAGGCACACAGGTTTGGGACCATGCCACTCACCCACAGTGAGGGCCAGAGCAGGACCCCAGCTTCAGGGGGCCCAACTAACCCCACAGCAGGATTTCCTCTGGGGCTTCACCTGTAGGTTAAACACGCTCAAATACACGTGCTCTTGTCTGTTATTAATGCTGACAAATAGGTTGTGCCATTGTATTTTAAATCTTTGAGTCAAATTATGTCTATGTTTCAAACAGAGCAGAGTGTTTCTGACTGATTGAGTTGTGGCACAAGGCACTGGCACTTAATTGCTACTTTATAATCACTCCAGTCCTGTGATGAATTCCAGATGAATTCCAGCTCCCAAGGAACCCTGGGGGACCTGCACAGATTAGGGCCAACTTGCTCCGATCTGGTTGAACAGGCTCATAATGATTGCTACCTGGGATTAAACAAAATGGGTACTTAGTGAAATGCAATTCCCTTTCTTTGTAATGGATAACTTTAATCGGTGTTTTGGGAACACCAGGGGAATCTGTAATTGTGCTCAGCCCTACTACTGTGGGTACCATGGTCCCAGACCTCCGAAGGCTCCTGCTGGCTGCAGCAATGTCACGGCTGAGTTCACTCTGCCACCTTCCCTGTCAATCAGTCAGAGTCCTGCTGTGTTAGAGACAGAAACAGAGGCAGAGGGAGGAAGAGTTTGTCAAGATAAAAGTGCAAATCATGGGAGAATGAACTGGTTTAAACTTTATGAACTTCATTAAACTCTCTGGGCTTTAAAGCTTTAATGTTTTGAGTTTGATCAGCAGAAGAGATGCAGCAAGAAGCTGTGACTGTGGCTGGTGCTTGCCCAGAACTGAGCCCTGCTGCAGGGAGCTCTGGGTGGCCTCAGCACACAAAAGCCACCTGTGTCCGTGTGTTCAGGTGACCCTTTGCCCTCAGTGGTGCTGAGACTCGCTGCCTGCAGAGCGGGAGAGCAGGTGAGCTGGGGGGCTGCCTGTGCCTGGGTGTGGGTGAGCTCTGGGGCTGTGCCTGGGTGTAGGTGAGCCCCTGTGATGGGCACCAGGGACTCTGCTGGGTACCCCATGGGCCACCATGAGCCTCTGGCTCTTCTGCTTCGTGTGCAAGCACTTGCTTTCGAATCCTGCAAAACTCCTGCCTTTCCTGAGACACAGCAGGGATGCAGCTTCCTGTGCAATGGAACTTCTTTCTTTCCAGTTCTGCATCTTCCACCTCTTGCTCACCTCTCTACAAGGCAGGAATTGCAGGAGGCTCTGCTTACCTCTTCTACATTGCTACATCTATTTGCATATTTTTATTGTGCCCTCATTATTTACCTTCATTTTTGATGTAAATCCCATTATTTTTTATTGTACTTCAGCTGATCTTTCTCTGAACCCTTCCTGAACACACACTAATTCTGTAATATATCTTGTCTCCACACAGTAGTCACATGATAGCAGCCCTCAGAAGCAGAGTGAGAATGAATCTCTCTTTCCCCTTTATAGATTACAAATGCAATTTTTGTTTAGCACTTTACCTGTGAAACAACCTTTTTTTTTTTTTTTTTTTCTACTTTAAAGCAGCCATTAATCTCACAAGGATATCAGCTTTATTTTTATACAGCTTATTCAGACTTGCATCGTCTTCCCCAAGATCTGTTTTCTCTAATGGAAATCTGGGAAGGAAATGTGCATTACATTAGTCTGAGTAACTTCTGTCTATGAGAATGCTTTTCTCTTAATAATGCAAATAACTGTAATTATGGAAGCAAATTAATTGACTGGGCAGTCAAAGTACTTAAATTTCCTGGTGTATTTTGATTTGCATTCATGTTCCCTGCTATTTTTACTTCCAGCTGAACTCATTTAGAACTGCTTCCGTCTGCTTATTAATCCTAACTCAAAATTGACTTTGCTTGTGGCTTGTTATACTTTAATGCCTCCATGAAACAGCAGAAGATTTGTGCTTTTAGAATACTGCTGGTTAGACAAGCCCCAGATTGGAAGAGGAGGACTCTTGGACACATGCATACACTGTGTGAGCAAAATTTGGCTGTTACATGAGCTCAGTAAGAGGGGCCTGAAAGTGTTACAGCGCAAATTTCTCAAGGAAACAGGCTGACCTCATTCTCCAGGCACTGCTCCTGCCTGTCACACTTGCCTGTGCACGATTATGTGTCAGTCTGTCTTATGCAGGCAAATGCTGCCACCAAGGACAAACCAGGAGTTCCCTTTGGAGTTTGTTCTTGTGTTGCTTCAGGTTTTAAGGCCTGAACTGGACCAGTGAAAATGAAAGAATTAAAAAAACAACAACAACAACAAAAACAAAGTAAGTCTGGTAATTGAAAACTTGCATATCAAAGAGATACTTGTTAGACACTTGGAATTCAGCAGGAAATGCAAAAGAAAAATAAATCCCGAGGTTCTGAAGTTTCTTGAACCCCACAGGCACCTGTCCTGGACGCTTGTCTCTCTCCTGGGGCACCAGTGGGATTATTCTGTCAGTCTATGCTCTAATTGCTTATCTAATGATCTGTTTACCTGAGAGAGCATTAAAGCTGCTCTGGAGAAGGAGGCACAGGGTTCTCTGTCCTTTCCTTGAGCATCTCCTTGGGAGCCCACTCTGTGGAGGGGGAAGAAACTCATTCTCCACAGTAACTACACATTGTGATAATCATGTATTACATAAAGTCCTAAAGGACTGAAATGGAACAGAACCAGTTCTGTAACCTGCTGCAGCTCCTTTCTCACCTTTGCTTTTTTCCTTACTAAAAGCCAGACATGGAATGAAGTTTCTGTCCTTGAGCAATGCAGATATTTCCCTCAGTCCTTCTGCACAAAAAGACTTCAGACAATTTTGCTGCTGAGGAACGTAACTATTTTCTTTCAGAACTCCTCTGTCTGAATCTTAGCTGAAAATTGAGGTAAGAGGTGCTGTCCCTCCCTCCCTGCCTGCCCAGGGTCTGTTGTGTTCCTGCAGGCACCACTCTTACCCAACGCCAGCGACCATTTCGCTGCTCAACGGCCTTTTCAAGGATTTTGCAGTGCCTCAAATTGCAGAAGTTGCTACACCAGTTGCAAAACCCAGTCTGTCGGCCTCAGCCCTGTGTGTGTGAGTGTTTTCCAGGCAAAGCTGTAGTGCAGCATTCCTCTGGCCGGAGGGATGGTGCTGTGAGGAATCCCGACAGGCTCTGAACCAAACCCAGACCTAACGGTTCTGTCTGCCTTTATCCCATACCAGAGGGTGGTCCTGATGGATCCAAGCCAAGATCCAGATGACATCCTGTGAGCTAACAGATCTGAGGAAAAACATTTGTATTTGACATGGTTTTTGATCACACAGCAACCCAGGTAACAGCCTTCCATTTGTTTTTTAAAGGCTTAACCTTAGAATTGTTTTTCCTGCTTAGATAAATGTTTTTTGGCAGGTGAACAGAACTGCAAAGCCCAGAGGCCACTTGTCACCCAGATAAAAGGTGACAGTGCTGAAGGTGAGAGGGCTGTGAAGGTTTTCCTTTTACCAAAGAAGTGGGGGAGACGTGTGGTGTTCATTCTGCCTCTTCCTCCCCCACTGGCCCTCCCCAGGTGTAACACACCTGAGCAGTGGTGAAGAGCTTTGTCTCCTGACTCTCTGGTGCATGAGGTCACTGTCATGTTGTTGGCTCTGTTGCTCACACAGCTCTTCCCTGTGTCCTGTGGTTTTACAGGCTCGTGAAGGGAGCTCTGGTGCCCTCACTGAGCTATGTTTTGCAGACGGAGGAAAGGTGCACTGGGAGGATTTAATCAGCGCCTGCATTTTATGATCACCACGATGTGACTGCAGCCTTGCTTCTCACAGCAGTTCAGTCACCTGTGTTCTCTTTCACATCAAACTTCACCCTTGTATGCCATCTAAGACATTTTTGGAAGCTCAGTGGCACTTCTCAATGAAGGAAAGGTCAGGGAGTGAATTTACTCCCTTCTTCAGCAGACACAAAAACCCCAAAGCATTTCATGTTCAGAGTCCAATAAAATAATCATATTGAAGGATATTTCTTTCAGTAGGCTCCTTCATCTTGCCTGCCTTTAGAAAATCCAAAAAACCTCTGTGCTTTTCTGCTCATTCTGATGATGTATCAGAATCCAAACAGCTTGTGAATCCTTCCAAAGCCCAGGAAATTTAGTGAGAAAATCACAGGGAATGTAATTAGGTATAGATCATTCGGACAGCTGTTGTGCCTGACCAAAAGCTTGTGCTTTTTTTGACTGAATTAGGAGGAAGTATATGTGTCCACAACAAAAAGCCTGACAGAAGGAGTCATTTCTGGCTACAGCGCAACCATTTTTGCATATGGTCCAACAGGTAAAGTAGTCCCTGTAGCTGTACTGCTCCAGATGACCAAAATATAGCTGTAAAAACCAGAAATATAGAGACAATTAAGTGCTTATTGTGAGGACAAGGGTGAAGAATTATAGTGCCATTCTCATTGGGAAGTATGGACCTCACTTAAATGCTAAAGTAACAGTGAAGCTGCCGTGTTTGAAAAGTCACTTAACTGAGGTAGAATTCAGTAGAGACAAATCTTCCAATTAGAAAGGAGGAGGTGATAAGGGCATCTGTGCGATGCTGGAGGCTGATCTCAGGAGAATAGATGTAGCTGTAGAAAGCATTTATAGACTACAGCTCTAGCTCTGAACACCTAGGTGAGCAGTTAACCTACACGGCTGCCCATCTGCCAGTCCTCTTGTCAACCTGTTTGGATGGCACACACAGCCTCTCTCCTCAGGCAGTGTCACTGTGGGGTGAGACACTGGAGTAACTGGAGGAAATTATGAGGTGAAGGACAAAATCAACAGGAAGCCAAGCATCATTTGTTGCGGAAACTTGCTCACATGGTACTTGGGCTTTGATGCTGCTCTCTATGTCTTTAACAGGAACAGGAAAGACCTGTTCATTTCTGCCTCTCGGAGGATTAAGAAAGGAGCTTCTCTATGGTTAAAGAAATTCTGTAGATGTGGGTCGTACATCCCTAAGCTCACAGGTGACCAGTGAGTTTTTAAATTAACTTAATGCCTTTGAATGTTTCATCCCTTCTATAAGATTTGGCTGAAATTGGACAATAAATTTTTTGGGGCAGGAGGAAGGAGGAGTGAGAGTGACTGTGTGCTGTCATAAGTTGTGTCTCCCTTAGGAAATCAGAAAGGTTGCAGACACGCTCTTCGCCACGCTGGTTATTTTATGGATACTTTACAACCTCATTTATGAACCTTGCCTCAAGCCTTGGTGCTGAGCTCTCACTGGTGCTGCATGACAGATGTGTTTTCTAGAAGATAGTGGGAAGGAGGAGAGATGGAGGAAAAGGCAGGATCCTTTCGTGAGCAGAATTGAGCAGCTGCCAGTGCATTTGTGTAAATTGCGATTTTCTTGCAAAAATTCTTCTTTTGTAGCAAGTTAATTACTTATTGATTTTACTGTTGATGGAGAGAGGGCCTAATGAATGGTCTTTTACCAGCACTTCCTTCACTCCTAATTGGGATTCTCCACCAGAATCTCAATGAACTGCAGGGTACTCAGCCACAGTGGTTGCCCCTGAACAATAAAACCCTGTCACATCCACATTAACCACATCAACATTGCATCTCTCCAGGACTCCTTAGGGGGCAACAGCAGGACTGTTATGATTGGACACATCAGCCCAGCCAGTTCCTCCTTTGAAGAATCTCAAATGACCTTGATCTATGCCTATCGAGCAAAAACCAGTGAGACGCAGGTACCAGAGCAAACAATTCCTGAGGAGGTGGGGCTTAGAGAATTGGTGAGGGTGGGGAGGCCCTGGCACAGGTAGCCCACAGAAGCTGTGGCTGCCCCAGCCCTGGAAGTGTCCATTGCCAGGCTGGACAGGGCTTGGAGCAATCTGGGATAGTGGAAGGTGTCCCTGCCCATGGAAAGGGGTGGAAAAAGATGGGCTTTAAGATTCCTTCCAACCCAAACCATTTTATGATTCTATGACTAAAATATTGCAAGTAGAAATAGAAAATGAAATGGGTGAAGAGAAAGCAAATTTCAGGAGGGGTAGAGGCTCAGTGTGAGTGAGAGAAGAAATGCAGAGGAAGGGAACAGTGGAAAGCAAATTGTGTGAGATGTAGATGAGAAATATGAAGGTGAAAAAAATGGGGCAGAATAATGGAAAGGGAGAGGATGATGTGCCAGGTATGGATCTGGGGAGACTGAGCAGCTGAGGGCACGGGCTGAGAACCAGGAGAAGGAGAAAAGTGCAGTCAGCCCCAACCTCAGGGTTCTGCAAGGTAAAGTCAGGAGCTAGAACAGCTCTGGGGTTTCTGGAGGGAAGAGGACAGGAGAGGAGCTGTGTGTGGGAGTTGTGGTGGTGTTTGTTGGGTCTCTCACACCTGGGGAAGCTGGCTCAGGAATGCCTGCAGAGGAGCAGAGTGGGAAGCACAGTCTGATGGGCAGTGGAGGCAGATGGGGAGCTGAAGTTCTTTTTCTGCATGAGCCTCTCTCTGATGTACTGAGTGACTGTGGGTATCGCCCTTCTCAGCATCTTCCACAGCCTTAAAATGTCTTAAATTTCACAAACCTGCCCTTGAAAAGAGATTTGACATCAAATGCTGGCATTTGCTGTGGGGAGTCCTGTCTGTCACAGAGAGGTGACCGAGTTTGTAGCCTGTGTCGCTGCAGGCTCTGAGGCTGTGTCAGGACACCGAGTTCCACTCTATGGTCCATTGAATGTAATTAAAAAAAAGAAAAAAATAAAGAGACAGGCAGGGTGAAGATTTTAAAACACTGATTGTTCTGCCCCAGGGATTGTTCCTTTTGTCAGTGAATCTGGCAAGAAATGAACTAAAAATAGTCAAGTTCTCTGACAGACCAGACATGAGCCACCATAGGCCTTGGCTACCAACAGCCAAGGTTATTTCTAGATAACAAGCACAGAAAACAGACACCTTTTTCCTTTCAGTGTGTGCAAAGGCAGAAGAGATCTTCCTGCAATGCAGTTTCCCCTTCATATTCACAAAAGCATAGCAATGAGCCCTAGTTATTGCTAATAATGCACTCACAAAGCTGTATGAGAATTCTTCAGCACGTGATGAACTTGACAAGACTGCAGAAAGAAGCAGAGTCCTATTGAGGAGTGCCTTGTAACATGTGGCCTGGGCCCAGAATACTTTTGGGGGAACTTCACAGAATTTCACCTGGACTGATGTCAGATCAGAAATGTCTTCTGCAGCAGAGAGGCACCAATGGCCTGAGGCACATATCAGCCAAGTAATGAATACCTTGAGGGCACAGCTGATCGAGGCTTTCAGGGAGAAAACAGAGATGTGTCACTGCCAGATGGAGCTGGAAAACACCAACATTGAGCTGCAGGCACCTCCTAACAACTGCTGAGTGAGTCTCTCCTTAGCTTCCAGCATGACATATACTTGAATCTCCAAACTCACCAGGAGAAGCTATAGCTCCATAAGGCAACCAGCACATAGAGCATTGAGTTTAGGCTCAAGACTAAAGTATAAATGGGAGATGTCTCACCTCTTTTGGTCCTAATTCTGAACTTGTGTTTTAAGGGAAAAACTGGGTGGAAGCACAGACTGGATTGGTCCTTCCCTGGTCCAGTCACTCAGCTCTTGTGAAGTGGTTTCCATTCAAAGGCAGTGCCTCTAGGCAGGATTCCATGCCAGAAAAAGCAGCAGCATCCTTTTCTTCTGGATAAACTTTTAAGTAGGTGTCAGTTCCCTATCACTAGTCACTCACCCAATGCCTCTGTAAATTTTATGGAATCATAGAATGGTTTGGGTTGGAAGGGACCTTAAAGATCATCTCACTCAAAACCCCTGTCACAGGCAGGGACACCCTTCATGATCCCAGGTTGCTCTAAGCCCCATCCAACGTGGCCTTGAACACTTCCAGGGATGGAACAGCCAGAGCTTCTCTGGGCAACCCTCACCCCCACCTCACCCTCACCACCCTCCCAGTAAGGAATTTCTTCCTAACATCTAATCTAACCCTGCCCTCTGTCTGTTTGAAGCCATTCCCCCATCCTGTCACTATATGCCCTTCTTAAAAGTTTTTTTCCATCTTTCTTGTAGACTCCTTTTGGGTACTGGACGTTCCGGCTCCTTAGGATTTAGGTCATTTATAGCTAAAAAATCTTTAGGACATCAAAGATATTCAACAAGTACCTGTGAATAGGCAGTAATTTGTGTTGGGGTGTTCTTTCCATGAAAAGATCCCATAGGAGGCAAAGGGAGGAAGGTAATTGTGTTCTTTTGTGTCATTTGCCCAGCTCCAGAGCAGTCTGGACTCATTAATTCTGCTGTTGTCATGGAAGAGGAGGCTGGACAGACACAATGAAAGGCTATGCATCACCAGAGCTATGTCACCATCTCCCAGAAGTTCCTTTCTTCTTCTTTTTTTTTTTTTCCTGGCAGCTGGGAACCAGAGAAGGGTCAGGGTGCATGCAAGGATGATATGCCAGCAAAAGAGGAAACACTGAGGAGGAAGACAGGGATGTCATGGATTCACCTGAACCTCAGGAAGTTACAGCAGCAAGAGAAGAGATCAACCTGCTGCTGGCAGAACAGTGCAGGATGGTGGCCCTGAAGGTGAGGAGGGGAAGGTGCCCTTGGGGTTGCCAGTCTGGCCTCTGCCTGGTGGGTGCTTGAGGGCAGGATGGCAGCAGCACAGCTCAGAGGTTCACGTGGATTTGTGCCAGCACCATAAAAGTTGTGGGGCACCTGACTGCTAAACACTTCAGGCTGCTGAAGGAAGCAGCTTAGGAACATTGATGTTTGCATCCTGCCTCTGTCCCTGTGGTTTTTAGGATGAGAGAAAAGCAGCCTCTGAACTTGTGCACCTATATGTAAGCTAATTCACAGAATCACAGAATATTCTGAGTTGAGAGGGACCCACAATGATCATTAAGTCCAATTCTTAAGTGAATGGCCCACACAGGGATCAAACCCACAGTCTTGGCATTATTAGCACCATGCTCTGACCAACTGAGCTAATTCTTCCCATGTTGAGGGTTTGCTGTGCACTGGTCGTTCAATGTGTTGGTAATTAATTTTAGTGATTATTTTTTGTGGTTAACATTTGAGAGTTCCTCTAGGCAAGGACTCTGCATCTGTATGTATCTGCCATGACTGAAATATGATGGCTGGTAGTAAAACAAGCAAAATACAAAATTGTTTTTCTAGATTTTACTTTAATCTCAGCATGATGGAGACAGCAGAGAATTGCTCAGATGCCTTTGTTATCCCAAGAAGCTGAGCTGCCTTGGCAAACCCCTATGTTTTTCAGACAGAGCTGGAGCAGCACTTAGCAAATGCCAAAGAAAAAGCTTCTCAGATGGAGGAGTTTTTCCCCAGGCAAATCGCTACTGAAGATCAGCAGGAGGTGCTAAGTTTTCTCTGCAGGGCCCATGAGCTTCAGCTTAGCAATACAGAGCTGCAGGCAAATCCACTGTACAGGGAGAATCTATTGTGCCAGAAGGATTTTGTGATCCAGTAACTGCAGCAGCACATGCTACTCTGCAAAGAAATTATTCAGCAGCAGCAGATGCTGATAAAAGGTAAAGCGGCACCTTTGCTCCTGCTCTATCCTTATCTCCAAGCTTTGTTTTCTGATGGCAAACTGGAGAAAAATCCGTCCAGGAAACATTGCCTTGGATGTCATGACTCAGTTGTACTCAGCTGTTTCTCTAGGAGTCATTTTTAACTCTTCCTCCCTATCTCTGCTCCAGCCCAGAACATTCCTGTCCCAGAGACACTGGTGAGGTTATACTGCCTGCACCTCTCTGAGCTGGAGGAGGGGGTGCTGAGCTGCCTGCTGCTGCTACACTCAGTGACATCCAGCATGCTCAGGGTAAGGCAGAACAGCCTCTTGTGCTGGAAAATCCACCCTGTCCCATGATGTGGTGTCATGGCCATGGAATCACACACACCCAAAGCCTGGCTGGGTCCTGGTGCCACTCAAGAGCTCCACAGAGAGTTTGTTTTATGAACATGTTGTCTCTGGAGCTTCACTCAACAGAAAGGCAAAGGTGAGATGGCCAAACATGCAATGTCCCAAGTGACTGCTGAAGGAGACTCTTATTCAAAGGCCTCTGTGCACTCAGGGGGCACAGTTGTTCTGAGGCCTTCAGACCTTTCCCACCAGAAAGGAAAGGTGCTGCTGGCCCCTCTGTCTTAGGAAAACTTGAGTGTTTTGAGACAGTAAGGGGCTGCCAGGAAATTGCCAGTCTTCAGCAGGGAGTCCAAGCAGCAGCAGCATCTCCTGTTTATTATGATTGTCTAGAATGAACAGGGCACGGAATTGGGTTTCCCCTTGAATAATACACTTAATGTTAGTCATGCTGGTATAAGAGAAATTAAACTACTCTGAGTGACCCTCTACAGGAGGGGAGCAAATAGCAGGTGGCTGGAACTCTGTAAAAGCATGAGGTATCAAGAGTGTCTTTGTAACACCGACTGAGAGCCTGGGGTAGAGAAGGGGCTTTATAGTGAAAAAAATCTGCTGAGGATCTCATTCTTCCCTCTTCCTGCAGCCCCACAACAGTCCTCCTCTGGATGTCAGTCAGCATCTGGATCCTAACAAAGATGAGATCAGAAAGGGTGTGCCTGGGAACACAAAGGATATTCCCTGGGCGGTGAAATTTGACATTCCCTCCACCACCCTTGAGTCAGACTAGTACTCTTCCTTATTATTAGGCTTATTCTCTAGGGCATGGGGACCTGGCAGCTCTCAGCTAAGTCCACAAAGCTGGGAGATACCAAAGTGGAAGGACCTCCAGAAACTGAAATCTATTAGAAGAGTTTTTGGTATATTGCCCTTGCAAATCAGCTCTGTTTTAGCAGGAGCCTTCTCCCCAGAGAGGGCAATGGGACAGGTTTCCATTTGCCTCTGTTGCCAGGCAAGCTTTTAAACCAATAAAGTAGCCAAGATAGTGAGGATCAGGGGACAAAATGAATTCTGAAGTATTCCTTGATGTGTTCTTTATCACCATGTTTACCAGCTTTCTGGCTTTCCCCACAGCTTGACAGCTCTCAGCTAGACATGTTTCATCTCTCCCTGTTGATAAAGGGTCTGTGCTTTCATCTGTTAACCTCTTGGCATATTCTGTTCACAGTGGCAGTTACAGATCATCTAAAATGACACTCTGTAGGAAGGATGGTCTCTGGATACCCATCTCAGCCCAACTTTCTCTGGTTTGCCAGAAAGTTCAGTCCAGCAGGTCAGTGTGGCAGGAACTGAATTCAAGGCATGTTTGCTGTGGAAAGCATCCTGCTCTTGTGATGGCAGAACATGCACAGCAGCTAAACCTAGTGTATGTGAGGAAGGTAAACCTTGGCAGGCAATAAAATCACTCCTAGAGTACTGGCCTTGGGTTTAAAATGTGGGAAATAGCTAAGAGGTCAAGGCTTAGCTGCCATCTCCAATTTAGACTCTCCCTCTGCGTGTCACCTGTGTCCAGTGTGTCCAGTGGAGTGATGGGAGCTGTAACTAGAGATGCACTGAGCAATCTGGTGTGAGGGCACTTGTGTTGACCAGGATGATCACCTCCTTTTGTGCCATTCACCGATGACTCTCTGGTGAAACTGATTTCATTCAGGACCCTGAAACAGGAGGGAGACTTAGGAGCTCATCAGTTTCTTGTTCACTGGCTCATTTATTTTGTAGCCACAGCTCTGTATGGGAGATACACAGTCAAAATGGTTAACTTTTGATTTACAATGCTCTTATTTATTTTGGCTAGATATTAGTAACTCATACACAGCAAAATACTTTTAAACTGTGCTCTGTTCCCACTGTTTATAACAAAACGCTCCCTGCTTCCAACAGAGGGGACTCCACTCATGGTACTGCCAAAAGGCAAGGCTCCTGCAAGCACCACCCAGCACAGCAACACTGGTCATGTCAAAGGACAGGACCTACAGAAACAAGTGAGTGCATGAATATCAGATTGGCTCAGGAGGAACTGTGACACTCTTCAGCACTTGCTCTGGTGCAATCTGAACTGAAAGAGCTGTAAATGCAACACAAATGGTCCAGTTGTGAAATCAGTCACATGGGTAGAGGTTTTATAGCCAAGTTTTAAGCCTTTTTTCTTTGCAACAGATGACATGGGCAGTGTTCCAGAAGGAGTTCCACTCCATCTCCCTCTTAGCCAAAAATAACCTCTTAGGAAGAGAAAATAACATTTTCAGTGGTGTTCATAACCCCAGTCTAACCCACGTGTGAAGGACAAAATTTAATCTGAGTTAGCCACATGCCAACATACTGCCTTCCACTGAAGGTGTCACCTTGGGCTCTTCCTGAGGCAGCGATATGCAGATCCTTGGCCTTTGCCAAACTCACCCCTCCACAGCCTGTAGCAATCTGTCTCCTCCCCATTTTGACTGGCAATGAGACTCAAATCAAGGTGTGAGAAACTTGACCGAGTTCTTCCTCTTCCCTCTCTTGTAGGGCCTGCAGATGGTGCCAGCAGTTGGCAAAAGCCACAGGCAGTCGCCCGTCTGGGGAGCCAGCCCAGGACTAAATAGAAGTCACCTGGGGAACAGGACTCTCTTTGGCCCCAAAGGATTGCAATTTCAAGACTGGTGGAAGTCGAGGAAGCAGATTCAAGAGTGTGCCTTAAAATGTATTTTAGCTTTCTGTGTCGCGGTGTTGAAGAGCAGAGGGAAGGTGAGCAGGGAGGAGAGGAAGCTTATAAATTTTCTGTATCCCTACTTGAAGTCTTTGCTCTGTACTGTGTGCTCTAGTTGTTGGCTTCAGTTTAAAACAAGTAGGGTGTTAACAGAGTCCAAGAGAAGAGGAAAACCTCCTTTTCCCAGCAGTGTCCATCTCCCAGAAGACGTCAGCATGGAGCCCAAGCCGCCTTTTTTTCCCAGGGCAAAAGCGTGGATGCCACCCGTGCATCCAAAAGACTCCCTGACTATTAAAACCAAATGTAAATGCCTGAGAAATAGTTTCCTTGTTTTTTCCCTGTGTGTTGCTGTGAAGCTGGGAGGTGTACTGCATGTCTGGAATGCTGTTTGGGTGAGCAGATGTTTGGCTGTGAGAGCAGCCAAAGATTGCTCTAAGCTCTCTTCTCTCTACAGAGCATTTCAGATCTGACTGCAGACAGAGAGGCAGCAGTGGTGATAGGTGAAGACCCTGATAAGAATTACTAGCCCAGAGGTTAACTGTGGGAATGTGTTTTTCTTTTTGGAACAAGCATCTTCAGGTGGCAGCCTTCTCCATTAAGGGGCTTTTAAGATAATGCTGCAAATAAAATGGTTCTGGCAATTGCGTGGAATAATGACTCCTTGCCCCAAGCAGAAGTGACTTCCCTCCTCTAAGGTGACAATCTCGGGTAGGTTTGGGCATTTTTTTCAAATGGATGAAGAATCTTTTTTACAGCTGCAGCACTTGCAAAGAATTCTCCTATGTGCTGTTTCTCACTGGGTGACACTGTACACGCTCCTACTTCTCTATGCCTCTTGCTTTGCTGTTGGGAAGATGAGGGATAGCTCATTCCAGGGATGAGGAAGCACAATTACTTGTATTTATAAATGTCTTAAGCCCCTGAATTGGGGATGCAATCAATGCAAGGGTGTGAGAGGGTGTGGCAAGCAGCGGATTTTCGTTATGAAGCAGAAAGCAGCAGGAAGAAGTGTGACGGCGAAGTGGAAGGTCAGGATCACTTGTCCCTAGAGCTGACTCTTTTAGATTAATGAAGATATAAAAAAAGGACACACAGATAAAATAAGCATAGAGTGTGTATAAGACAAACTTGTGCCAGCAGGTCCTGAGCCAAGACTGTATTTACAAGACCTCACGTGACCTGCAAACACTGCGGGACCAAAAAAATGAAGGAAAACGAAGCTTTCCAAACATATACATCTCTGCTAAATACCTTTGGGCTGAATCACCAGGAAAAAGTTGCAGTGTTTGGAGCCATTTCAAGTGAGCTGAATTGAGCCGAATGCCTCAGTCTGAGGCTGCATGTCCGAAGGGGAAGTTTGTGTGACAAAGAGTTCTATAATTTGCCATGACTGTTGTGAAGAGTACAGAGCCACATGATGTTTAGACTTCTCTGTTTGTAAAATCTACATTTTAAGTCTGTTAATTTATGTGAAAGCTGGGGCTTGAAATGTTGGAGATGGAATCTGTAAATTATTACTTTTAGGTTTGATTACTGGAGATGAGGCTGCAGCCCATGTCTTGTGCAAAGCGGAACCTTGCTCACTTTCAGTGCTGGGCTAATGTTTTTTTGATTCACTTCTTACCAACCACAAATAACTAGAGAAGCAAAAGGAGCTTAAACCGTCCTGGGATTTTTCAGCAGCATTTTCTAGCCTTACTGTATCCAGTTATTTAGACTTTGCTCCTTATAATGACTGCTGGCCCCCCAAGCTTCCAGGACATTAAATACCCACACAGGGTTACGATGTGGTAACCTGTAATTAATTTAAAAGTGAGCTTTAGGTTAAATTTTTACAGAATCACAGAATTTTTAGGGTTGGACCTCTGAAGATCACCTAGGCAAACTCCCTGCCAAAGCAGCGCCACCTAAAGCAGGTGACACAGGAACGCGTCCAGGTGGGTTTGGGATGTCTGCAGCGAGGATAACTCCACACCCTCCCTGGCCACCCTGTTCCAGTGCTCCATGGACGCAGTTCTTCCACATGTTGAGGTGAATCTGGTGTTTTAGTTCACGGCCATTTCCCCTTATGCTGCGAGAGCGCCAGGACTCCGGAGCGCCGTGCGGCGACGCCCCGGCCCCGCCCCCCCGGGCTCCCTCAGGCGAGGGCGGGAGCGGGGCCGGGGCCGCCCCTGGCGGGAGGAGCGGCGCCTGCGCGGCCCCGCGGGGACCCCCGCGCGCGGCGTCTCGCGAGAGGCGGCGCCGGGGCCGCGGCGGGAGGAGGAGGAGGAGGAGGAGGAGAACAAGAGAAGGAGAAGAAGGCGAAGGCTGCGCTGCCCGGGCGGGAGGTGAGCGCGGGGCCGGGCAGGGCTCGGGGGGTGCCCGAGGGGCCGGGCGGGGCTCGCTGAGGCGGTGCCGCCCCGGGGCTGGGCCAGCTCCCGGTTTATGAGCACGCCGTGGCCCCGCCTGTCCCTCCGCTCTCCCCGGTGCCAGGTTGGGCTCGGCTCCGGCGGGACGCGGGGCTGGGGCTGCGGGGGGCTCTGCGGGACAGCTCCCCTTCTCCACACACGCGGCACCTTCCCGCGCTGCCGCCAGGCTGGATGCTCCCCAGGGAGCTGGGGGGTTTAGCCTGGGTTAAAGGAGGACCGGGGCGACCTCATCGCTCTCTACAGCCACCTGGAAGGAGGTTGTAGGCAGGTGGGTGTCGGTCTTTTCTTCCAGGTAACAAGAGCTAGAAGAAGAGGAAACGGCCTCAAGCTGAGCCAGGGAACGAGCTGTCCAGAGAGGTGGTGGTGTCACCGTCCTTGGAGGCAGATGTAGATGTGGCACTTGGGGTCACGGTTTGATGGTGGACCCGACAGCGTTAGGCTGATCGCGGGACTCGATCCTAGAGGTCTTTTCCAACCTTAATGGTTCTGTGCCTCCCTCCAGCCCCGGTGGTGGGCCTGAGGCTGGTGCAGCCCTGCCGGGTGCTCTGCAGCCGCTGCCGGGCTTGGCGGGGACCGAGGGATGAGCGGCTTCGAGAGCGATCCCGGGATGCAGCCGCCGCCCGACGGCACAGCCCGGCTTCCAGCGCTGCTCCGCAGGGATCCGGCCAAAGCCGCTGTTATTCCAGCCTGAACTTCACGTGCAAAACTTCACTGCAGAGCTCAGGCTGAAAACTGTACCGGAACCAGGTGTTTGTATGGTAACTACAACCAGTGCGGGTATCAGGGTTGGCACACAACAAATGTCCCTGGGTGCTGTTGGCCCAGGCTGCAGCACCGGGGCTGCCTGAGGTGCTTCCTGTGATTGTGAAGCCAGGGATGGTGCGTGTGCTGGAAGTTTGTGACAAAAGTAATGGATGAACAGGATGTGCTGTGTTTTGGGAGTTTCCTCCTGAAATTTCAGAAATTGTGACAACTTCCAAGTATGGATATTAAAAAAGAGGCAGCCAGTGCTGCCAAGCCTGTACAAGCCAGGCTTTGTGGCAGCGATGGGAGACAAGATGCTGGCAAACTGTAGATTAGAATGTTCTTTTGCTGGTGTCTAACATGTATGTGCTAAGCTGGGGTGCAACATGCAATGCATGTTTTTTAATTATGGTGTGCATTTATACTAATGTAAGTATTCATGTCATTAGATGGGTTGAAATTTCCTTGCTCTGCAACGGATGCTAGACTTTTGGGAGGCTGGGCAGAAACAATGTGTTGAGTGATGGCCAAGTGCATGGAATTTGTTTCTTGGTACAGTCTGCTTTGACTGGTGGGTGTCCATTCTCCTGCACCTTTAGGAGATTAAATTGGTTCCACTTTTCTAGAGGTTACTGATTCCCTAAGCATAGCTGGTGTGTACCATGATATGTGAGTATGGAAGGTTGCATGGGTCCAGTGATTCCTGAAGAAGTGCCCCAAGGAAAAGTATCCCTTTGAATTTGGTGGGGGTTTTACATGTTTTTAAAAGTTCTTATTCCACTTTTTTCCATCTTCCTAAGCAGGCAAAATCCAAGTAAGCTGCCTAAAATCCTGTATCTTCTCATGTTAGAACAAGTGGGCACTGGAGGAGTTGAGTTGGTGCTTAGGGCAGGGGAAAACACAAAGCAAGAAGAGATGGGATCTGCACCCAAGACTTTGGAGGCACGTTTCTTTCAAAACCTTTGCTGTTCATAGAGAGGGCTTATTGTCCCCTGTGTCTGGCACATGCCTTTCTGTAAGCAGCCTTATTTTCTCTAGGGCTTACTGCTCCTGTAAATAAGCTGGAGTTACTTTCTTTTGCAAAGACAGGCTGGAAGAGATTGTAATTGTTGCATAAAGCCAAGAGGAGAGGAAAAAAGAGACACAATTTACTTAAGCTCTTATCTGTCCTGAGAATAAACAGTTACAATTGGGCTGTGAAGTGGAAATAAAGTTTCCAAACGCCCGAGGAGTTGCCTCTGCAATGGCTTTTGCAATAAGAGTGTTAGGGACACATCCCCCCTTTCTGGTGTTAAATGAGAGTTTGAGATATGTCATGGGACCAGTGACCTCAGACCTCAATGCCTTTCTTGGGCCTGGGATGGGGAGAAAAGTCCTCGGTTCACACCCAGGCCAGGTTCAGGTTGGAGATGGTCACAGGATGGCTGCTCAGGGAACTCTGTGGGATGATTATAGCACTTGGTCCACTTCCCGGTTTGCCAGCACCATGTCACAGAGGCAGCTTTGTGTGGATCCTGGTGCACGTTCCTGTTGGCTGGTGACTTTGGGTTGAACTTGAATGTAAATTCTTGGCTCTTTCTGGAAGCTTTTCCTTTTGATTCTGGCAAGGGGAGGACAGAGTCACGTTCCCTCTAATGTGCACAGAGACCTCTAATTTGTGCTTTCACTCTGGCATCCTTTATGAAGTGCTCAGGAAGGCGATGGGTCATAATCAATAGAGCAACTAGCAACTCCTGTTTTCTGCAGCGTTTTCCTTCTGAGGGGGAATTCAGCTGTCTTACTGCTCTTTTCCAGGGTTCCTCTCTGGCACTGGTAGAGTTAATAGAAGTGGAGTCTTTCTGATTCTGTGCTGCTCGCTGCTGTGTGTGTGTCTTGGAAAAACCAAACTCTCTGGCAGGCCTGCGTGCCGTGTCCTGGAAAGCAGGCTGGAGCCCTTGGGGTGCACTGGGTAAAGCTGCACTATGGGGTGGCTTTGACGAAGATCCCTCTTTCCATTTGCCCCAGGAATGTGAATGCCACACACAGTGTCCAGTCTGCCCCTGTTGCTGCTGCCAGGAGGGTGATCTGTCCATGCCTGCCTGGGACAGCTTTGCAGGAATGCTGGAAGGCTGCTGTGCTGCCCAGGGCTGTGGAAGCTGCTGGATATGGGGATAGCAGAAAAGGATGCTCCATGCAGCTTTCCAGGCTTGCTGCATTCCAGCCAGCCTAGAGGTCTCAAGCAGCGCTGGAAGCACAGCGTGGTGAGATTCTGTGCGCAGTGGGCACCCTATTCATCCAGAATAGGAAGCAGTCCCTGCCCTGAGCAGCTAAACGAGATCAAAAGCAAGAACAGATTTGGGCAAAACTCAAACCCGGGAGTGTGCCAAGCAGGAAGCTTGGCAGTGTCCCTCCATTATCTTCTGCTGCTGGACTCAGATGCTTGGTCTGAAGTGCTGACGCACATATGTAATTTGCCCCTTCTTTAGCTCTGTGCTGATTTCTCTGGGTGTTTCTTCTCAGATCTGCTCCATCCTCAGTCTTGACTAGCTAAACACAGAGAATTACTGCTGAGTAATACCTGCTTCTTGCTCTGCAGAGTGTAAAACATTATGTCTGCAGTTCCTCCAGCTCTTCTTCACAGGCAGAATAAGAACCTGGCTTCAGGAAAGGCGCTTTTTGGTGTTGCAGTGCAGAGCCTTGTGTTAGGCTACAGCTCTGCTGAATTTCTGGCTCTCCCTAATTCCAAATTGTAAATAAATATAACAGGGTGGAGAAACCATAAGCATTCAGATATGTGTTCTGTGTCTTGGGACAAGCTGACCTAACGCTTTGACATGTAACAGTAGCCAGTATTGTTCCTGTTTGTTACTAAATTCTTGTCTAATGCTTGAAATCTGGACTTCAGTTGTTAAAACCTGGCACCCCTGAGACACAAGCACAGCCACGCAGCGGACTTTTTACCAAGTCATTCACTGGAAGGCTGCAGTGAACTTCAGAGGTGCTGAGCACCTTTTCCCTGGGAATGACAGAGCTCAGCACTTTTGCATATCTGGACTCGAGTTCTTCTTCATCCCTGTGCAGGGTGGGGTTGGTGCTGTTTAAAGGTGGTGTGAATTGGCTGGAGAGCTACTTCTGTGTTTTCAGAAGAAGAGACACCCAGCCTTCGTTTAAAAAACTTTTCAGGGCAGCTTGCCCTGAAGTGGCTTTGTTTTCAGAGCTGGTGTTTGCAGTATTTGTTCTGAAGTCATTGGAAAGATTTGGGATGTCTGTGGAAAGGGCAGCTCTTGTTTTTATCTGTAGGTCCTGCTCTGTGTTTATAATCAGAGCCTGGACTGTGCTTCGAGGGGAGGAGGACATTGGAGTAACTACTTGTAACTCCTCACTTTGCTGTGTTGTTCTTCCCTGGCTCTAGGCACTGGCTCCTTGCTGGCTTGGGGAGAGATCAAGGCTGGTTTGCCAGCCTGCCTCTGCATGGAGCTTTGGACCAGAAAACATGCAGCAGGGTGGGGAGGTGGGTCTTCCTTGAGGATCTTGCAGGAAGAAAGGGGCTGGGAATCACAGAAAGCAGACAGCAGTGAAAAGATGGGGCTGGTTGAAGCAAAAAAACCAAACCTGCTGCACCCCTCAGAACAGATGATCTGAGCTCCCCCTTTACCAGTGATTTCTCATCTGTCTTTGGTGATCAAGAGTTGTTAGTGTTGAGTGTGATGGAAATATAAATTACAGGTCCTGACTCAATGGTGTCTGGGCACGAACACAGACACAGCATCCTTAATCTCTGAAATCATTCAGTTAAAAGTAATCACTCCTTTAAATTTTTTTTGATGCATGGCTCTTATCAGGACTGTATCCCTTTGCGGGGGGTTGTAGGAAAACTGTTTGTGTAATCTTTCTTGCTGGAAAAATGAAATAGCTACCAAGAAAGGTTATGGAGATAACACCTACTGGGTTACACAGAGTAGATAAGATGGTCTGTTCAGGTCAGTGATGTTCTCTCAGCACAAACTTGCTTTAGCCACTGAGGCAACGGCATCTTCGGCCCTGTATCCATAACTCCAATAAGGAATTTGTTGTCAGCACAGAGCACCTTCATGCAGAGATGAGACCACCGTGTGATACCACAAGCCGAAATCATGGATTGAGCCTTCTTTCTTCTTGTGTGTTAGATAGTGTAAAAATGAAGGAGGTCTGAAAAGTAATTGTCTCTGCATATTTTCTATGTATGGTTGTATATTTTAATGCTCTCAAACTTACCTCTGTAAGCTCTAGGCCTGAAATGATTATATTTGACTAATTTTTTAAAATTTAAACAGAGCTTCTCTGGAAATCACCTAACTCAGAAACTTGAGGTTGATAAAAAGCCATGATTGCTATGAAACTGATGAAATTGCAACACATTATGTCTGCTTTTGGCCAGCCAGCTCTTTTCCACAGAGTCTCTATGGATACCTCAGACACTCACAGCTCTCCCCATGTGGAAATGGGGATGGTCAGCCCCACAAGTCTTGATTGTGACAGATCGTTCCCTTCATACCAGAAGGCTTAAGGGTTCAACTAACTTTTCTTTCCTCATACCTTTCCAGGCTCCTGCTCTGCAGCACCATGCTGGATCCCAAGCCTCGCTGTGCAAGCCGGAGGTGAATCCAGGTGAAAGCCAGCTACCACAGTAGGTGTCAGGATGACCAAAGCGCGGCTCCTCCGGCTGTCTGTGGTGCTGGTCTCCATCTTCATGATCCTCCTGATTATTGTGTACTGGGACAATGTGGGAACGGCTCACTTCTACCTGCACACATCCTTCTCCAGACCCCGCTCTCCAGGAGCCATCGCGGCAGGTGAAGACTGGGAAACCTTGCCAGATGTAGATGAATTTTTGGCAAAGCTGCTTAGTTTGAGCCTGAAACAGAACAGCTCTATCCCCCGAAAGACAGAGCAGCTCCTCGTCCAGGGCTCCAACAAGCCCGTGGTAAGCAACTTGGAGGAGAACGTACGGGGCTATGACTGGTCTACACACAAGGACAGGAACAGCTTGGACCAAGAGAAGCTGCAGGTAGAGAGGCAGAGAACGTTGCGGGAGTTTTGTGCCAATTCCAGCTTCACTTTCCCCACCAAGGAGCGCTCCTTCGATGACATTCCAAACTACGAGCTCAACCACCTGATTGTGGATGACCGCCACGGCGTCATCTACTGCTACGTGCCCAAGGTGGCCTGCACCAACTGGAAACGTGTGATGATTGTGCTAAGTGAGAGCCTGCTGGACCAGGGGGTCCCCTACCGGAACCCTCTGGATATCCCCCGGGAGCACGTCCACAACACCAGCACCCACTTGACATTCAACAAATTCTGGCGCCGCTACGGGAAGTTCTCCCGGCACCTGATGAAGATCAAGCTGAAGAAGTACACCAAGTTCCTCTTTGTACGAGACCCCTTTGTCCGCCTCATCTCTGCCTTCCGCAGCAAATTCGAGCTGGAGAATGAGGACTTCTACCGGCGTTTTGCCATCCCCATGCTAAAGCTCTACTCCAACCACACCAACCTCCCCACCTCCGTTAGCGAGGCCTTTGGGGCAGGCCTCAAAGTCTCTTTTTCTGACTTCATCCAGTACTTACTGGATCCCAGGACAGAGAAGATGGCCCCCTTCAATGAGCACTGGAGGCAGGTTTACCGTCTGTGCCACCCGTGCCAGATAGACTATGATTTCATCGGAAAGCTGGAGACGCTGGATGAGGATGCTGCTTATTTATTGCAGCTCCTCAAAGTGGACAGGCTGCTTCGCTTCCCACCCAGCTACCGGAACAGGACTGCCAGCAGCTGGGAAGATAACTGGTTTGCCAAAATCCCACTGGCTTGGAGGCAGCAGCTCTACAAGCTTTATGAAGCAGATTTTGTACTTTTTGGCTACCCCAAGCCAGAAAACTTGCTTAAAGACTGAAAGTGATTGGGTAGTGGGTGTGGGAGGGAACATCTGAAATACCAAAAATGTTTAAAGCCTCCTCATTTTTGCTCTTAACTCCCTTCCCAATGCAGGTTGGTACAATGGAATATATTTTTTCTACTGCTTCCCCTTACATTTTTGCAATAATGCCAGAGTCCAGGGTATTCCAGCCAGCTGCGCATATGCAAAAAATGCCATTTTTTTGGGTTATCATTTGTTTTCTGTTTTTTAAAATGTCCCCATACTTTGC
The DNA here is from genome assembly GCF_017639235.1 of Corvus kubaryi. Taxonomy (NCBI): domain Eukaryota; kingdom Metazoa; phylum Chordata; class Aves; order Passeriformes; family Corvidae; genus Corvus; species Corvus kubaryi. The sequence continues at coordinate 4,719,288 of NW_024581129.1, forward strand.
AATGGGTCGCTGCCCTTGGTCACTCTGCCAATCGTGTCCTTCAGTAGCTTTTTATTAATACTTTTTAAAAATTAATATATTTAAGATATTTAAAACAAATCGTGTGTCGTGGCAAAGGAAGGGAAGGAATGAAAAAAAAAAAGTAAAAGAAAACCCCAAGAAATTATGTACCCGCCTCTGTGTGTTGTCTCAGGGCTGCTGTTTTGGAGGTCCAAAGTTTGCAGAGCACTTGGATCTCTCTGGGGGCTGGGATGCTGATGGTGCCAGGTCTGCTGGTGGTTGCTCCAAGCTGCACTTGAGGCAGTGGGATGGGTCAGTGCCTGACTCTGCCAAACAATCCCAGAAAAGCACCTGGAAGGACTCTGGTGACTCACTCTGCTCGCAGGTGGAGCATGACACCAGGGTCACAGGAAGGAAATGGCATTGGGAGAAGTGACAACAAGTCCTGTGGGCTGTTTTGGGGCATGCAGGTGGTCAACACAGCACCTCTGCACCGCCTGACCTTTTGGCAAAGTACTGTGGGACTCTGCTGTCCACAAAGCTGAGGTTCAGCCCCCTATACCTTGCTAGTGTGGAGCATTCCCATGACGTGTCCCAGTCCAGGATGGTGCTGCAGTTCTCAGGGGTTGTGGCCAGCCAGGGTGGGCAGAGTGTGCTCCTGGATGGGCAAGCTGGCCAGGCCCTGGTGGTGTGCTGCTCCATGTCCTGGTCAGTGCCGCATGCAGTGCAGGTCCCTTGAGAACTGTGCTGTGTCCTCATCATCTCTGTGCACACTTTGAGGGGACGTGGCAGGGATGCAGACGCTTATCCCTGGGAGAGGAAGATCCAAAAGATTTCTTGCAATAAGCAGATGCCAAGGTGAACTCAAAGTTTTTCTGTTTTCAGCATTTCAGCTACTGCTTGTGACACCACATCCTCATCCACTGCCTTTCTGCTTATTCCAAATGGCTGATGCAGATTTGATCATCTGCCTTGCTGGGACCTGCTGCAGGAGTGATGGTTCCCACTGTGCTGGGAGCATGTGGGCTGCTTCCCAAAGGAAATTAATGCCGTTAGAGACTTTTTGTCTCTCATCAGCTGAATCTGCTTCTAATTCGCTCTCTGAATTGCTCTGCAAAAACTGTTTGCTGAGCAGATTAGGCAGGCAACTCTTTCAGAGCTGAAATGCCTAATTATTTCCCTGGACTGTGGATGGTATCGGTGATTAAGCTCCAGGGTCAGGCCTTGGGAAACAGCTCTGTATTTTGGAGAGAGTTCTTTATATTGGCCTCAGTTTCTCTCCAAGGCTATCAGCAGGCGTGACTTTTCCTCTCTCTCTCTCCTCACTTCCCCAATTTCTGCACAAGTACATCTTGGCACTGCATGCTCTTCCTAACAAATATGCTGTATCAAGCTTTTTAACCTATAAATGAGAGGTAATTGCTGTTGTTATACTCAAAACAAAGAGTTTGTTTCTCATTGTATTCACACCAGTCTCCTGTAATTTCTGCAGAGATATTTGCAGTTTAAATGAGTCTGAAGCCATTGTCAGGGTCTTGGTGCTTAGCTCCTCATAGCTTGGGGAAAAAGGAAGTGCCTGTTTCTGAGTCATTATTTAAAACTAATAATAGAAAAGTGTTGATCTCTTCAATTTTTTCCCCAGTTACCAGTTAATTGCTGCAAAACAGAAGGATGTAGAGTCTCGTCTCCTATAATGAGTAATCCCAGGAGTCTCTTGATTCCTGCTACATTTACATTTCTTCAGGGTGGGTTCATGTCGCTCTTCAAAAACACAGCATGGATGTTTTCATCTCTTGTCTTTTCAAAGTGTTTATTTTTTCCTCTTTTAATTTCCATGTAATTGATGTTTAGTATGCGCAGGCATGGGGGGCTGGGGCCGTAGTGCAGATGCCGTGCAAGCTTTCTCCCAGCTGCTTCCCCTGCACCTCTTGGTCTAATCCTCTCTCTTCCTGCCCCTCTGAGCAGTGCTTGGCTGCTGTACCCCAGTGCCACCCTGCAAACCAGCTGCTGCCTCCCCAGCCACACTTGTACTGTGATTCATGGCCATGGCAGTGAGGTCCTGGTTGTGCAATGGGCAGAAAAGGTGAAAAATGGCTGCAAAACACACCCAGCAGCTACTCCGTGTGGTGTGAGAGTGTATCCTCTCCATGTGGCTGCCTTGTGGTTTAACAGCCGTAGAAGAAAAAGGTTTTTCCAAGGCTGCCTTCCCTTGCTGACACTGGCTAGACAGGGGAGACTTGGAACACACTGATTTCTCTTTCCACGTCCAAAGCTGGATGAAGTGAGTGAATTCCAGCTTTATGTGCTAACTACACCCTGCATCACACTGAGGTCCAAAACACCCCATGTGTGAGTCTGAGCAAGCTGCCTGCATCCCAATGGCTTCATCAGCCTCCCTGGGAGCTGCAGTCAGGGGAATGTACTGATGGCATGAGGCCACCGAGGGCCCTGTCTTCTCTACTTTCTCTCTTTCACCTCACCAAGTCCAGCCTTTATTGGTATCTCAGACATTTTAGTGCTTGCAGAACTGTCCCAAACCAACATGCTGGGTGCTCTTGGCTCTCTCCTCATTTTCCATTGCCACGCTTCAAAGCTCTTCCCGGGAGGAGCAGTAAAACTCCGACGGGGAGTGTTCATGTTGCAGTGGTTGGCTTCTGGATTCAAAATAACTTGTTCCTTGCTGCTCCTCCCTTTTGAAGCCCTTCTTCCCCACCCTGCCACCACTGTGAATGTATTGTTAAGAAGTCAAAGGGGATCCAGGCTATGCTGAGCTTTGTGGTAAGACCACTGAGTTGCCAGAACTGGGATGTAGCCTCTGGCTTTGGAAATGTGCATTTTTTGTGGGTTTCTTGCTCTGTTCTCATGATGTGAAAGTGTGTATGTGCGGGGGAGAAGGACAAAGAGTTCAACCAGCCATGCTTCCGTCCCCCCTGGTTTCCTGAAGGAGTTGGAATTTACTGTTTGACAAATAATGGCAGGCAGAATGCATCCATGCTGGCCTGAAGTCAGAAGAGGGCTAAAAATCCTGGAATGTAGATGGTTATGATGCTAGTATCATTTTCATGAGGGGTGGAAAATGCTTTGAAGCAGGCTGTTTGTGTGTGAATAAACCTGGCTTTGTCATTGCATGTTCAGCCTGCAAAGCTGTGTCCTGTTCCCCTCTTGGCTTGCTTTTCCCTGGGGTTGACCACTTGGCCAAAGTCAGCACAGAGTCTCTAACGAGGCAGAACTGATGTGCAGATGCAAAAATAACCTGGGGTTTGACCAAGATGTTTCCAGCTGGGTAGAACTGAAACCAGCTTTAGTGCTTGCTCAGCATCGGAGCCAAGGTCTTTACACAACCATTGAACAGATTTGGTCCCTCGCTGTTTGATGCTGATTCTCTGGTGGAGTGGGATGCATGTGACCTGGCTTTGCAACCCCTGCGTCCTCCAGGAAAGGGCTGCCAGGTCTCAGAACTCCTTGCTTTTTGAGCAGTGACGTGACTTTGCCAGAGTAGGGGTGTCCTTAACACATGGGTACCTTTGCATCTCAGTATTTTTTTGCCTTAACCCTTTAATTCACTTGTGTTTAGGGGGACAAAATTATCGAGCCATCACCTGCGGACAACATTCACCCCGGGACAACGTGTGAGATGAAGTGTTTTGGCTGTGTGTTTTGCATCCTTCAAGGTGGCACTGGGAGGATGGAGGGCAGGGGATGAATGGCAGCATTGAAAGGGTGGTGAAGAAAAGCCAGTTTGTTTCTTCTTACGTAAGCTGGACCTTCGCAGCGCCCGCGGGGGAAAGCCGGTGACTTGGCAGGGTGCTGCGGGGCTGTGGTGCACAGCGGTGCCAGGGAGGGTGTGGGGTGTGGTGGCTCAAAGTCGTGTTGCTTGAATTTAAGGGCTTGCCCACGCTGGTGTTGCTGAAAAACAATCTAGTCAAGGGGAAGAGGGATAAATAAAGCAGAATTTAACAAAGCCATTGATACCTGACTGTTTGGGAAAGAGATGGGGAGGGTGGGTGGTGCTGGCTCTGGAGCTGACACGGTGCAGCTCTTCTCTATCCTTGATTCAATCAAATTGGGGATCGAGCTCAGACTGTGCAGGCTGAGGTCTGTCCTTGCAGGATCTGGGCAGCATTTGCCCTGGGGGCTGTGGGAGAGTGCCATGCCATGCTGGGAATGGTGTGGAAGAGCCCTGTGCTGGGATGAGAGCAGTGTGGGAGAGCCCCGTGCTGGGATGGCAGGGGTGCTGGAGGGCACGGTGCTGGGACAGAAGGGATGCCGGTGAGCCCCGTGCTGGGATGGCAG
>NW_024581129.1:4723590-4821182 GCF_017639235.1 Corvus kubaryi
GAAGGGATGCCGGTGAGCCCCGTGCTGGGATGGCAGGGATGCTGGAGAGCCCTCTGCCGAGACGAGAGCGATGCTGGAGAGCCCTGTGCCGGGACGGGAGCGATGCTCGGCAGCCGGCGGGGCTGGCTGAGCCTCTTCTCGCTGCTGTGTCTGGGCGAGGCTCCGCGGGAGCCGGGGAGCGCAGCATCTCCCCAGTGGCCCATTCTAAAACCCATTTTGTGTTCCTGGGCTCTGGCAGACGCCGCTGCCGCTCCCCCCGGCCTGGCTCCTGTGGCAGCAGGAGTCCGTCTCCTGCGCCCGCTGTCAGCAGCAGTTGCCATCACGGATGCCCTGCGAGGCGATGAGCAAAGCACAACCCAAACCCACAGCGCGGTTCCTGCGCTCAGCAGGAGCTTTATTTGTGCAGCCTCTGCTGCAGGTGAGCCTGTCTCTGAGACTGGGAAATTAGTTGCTGCCACTGAATACTGAAGGCTCTGGAAAACCTCATGGAAGGAGGTGATTTTAAAAAAATACAGAACCATAGCATAATAGGCTGAGTTGGAAGAGACCTGCAAGGATCCTCGAGTCCAACTCTTAGCCCTGCCCAGGACATCCTCAAGAGTCACACCAGAGGTGCTAATGGAGAATGCTGCAGTAATTTCAGCAGACTGCCCCAGAGGGGAAGCCGGGCAAGTAAATGTGGCTGTTCATCAGTCTTCTCTCACAATTTATACTTTAGGGGTATTGCCTTTTATATCTAGCTTTTCAGGTATTGGTGTCCTTGCCATCTGGGCCATGAGGTCTGGACCTGGTCCATTGCATTTGGAGATACACAATGACCTGCAGGCTGTGGTGGGATGCAGGGCAGCAGGAATTTCTCTTGCAAGGGTTGATGTGCACCCAGAGACTCACGCAATTGACCATGTTTTCCTCCTCAAACCATGACACAGAGTCAAGGAGCATGTATTTCATTATCAGTGGTGCTAATTGTAGCTGTGAGCCCTTTGGTCAGTTACTCAAGCTGCCTCCTGTTTGTCCTCTATAAAGGGGGAGTGGTACACCCCTGTTTTCTGGAGGGCTCCTGGTGTGAGCTGTGTCCACAGGAGGTCTGTAGCTCTCCAGGAGGAGCAGTGACCTGGGTGGGAGTGCTGGGATAGAGTGCTGGCAATGAAAGCCATGCAAAACTGCCTCAATCCAGACATGTTTTACCATGGGGTTGGTCTGGAAGCTGTTGGCATGAGAACTGAATTGATTCAAGAAGTACATATGCTTTGGAGAGCTCAAGTGCTCATACAGGTCTGTGAGCAAAACTCTGCCGCAGAAATGCAGAGGTCCCAGCTCACCATCCTGCTCTGCCCCTGGCTGGCTTCCAGAGGAAGAGGAGGCACAGAGTGTACCATCAATCTGAACAAAATGTCTTTCTTCATCTTGGGAAATGCTGGGCATTCTCGAGCAGAGTGTGCTCAGCCAGCTGAGATGCCGTTAGTGGAGCTGGCACTTTTCACCTAATGAGGGGGTTTGTAATTTTGTCTCAGATTCTCATCCTCAGACTGTGCCAGTATCAAAATACTCCCAGTCTTGCCCAAACCATGTGTTCAACAAATGAGGGAGACTTTTCCTGACCCACCAGGCAATGCCTTCACGAATTCCATGTTTCATCCCCCAGGCAGATGGATCACACGCAGCTTTGGCAAAGCCACATTTTGTGGCAGAGAAGCTGCAGTTTCTGTATTTATTTCTCTGTCATTGTAGGAATTCAAAATGGATGGAACAAAATGCCATTGGGACTGACTCTTGTTTTGTTTGGACACTACACAGGTCTCTGTGGAAAACATGGGAGGAGTGCAAGGGACAGAGAAGAGCCAAGAAGATGTGTTAAAAAGGCAGTGGTGGCCAAAAAGGTGGTCAGCAGGCAGTGGAGCAGGGCTGGGGATGTGTTTCTGAAGGATAAAAAGGGTGGGGGGAGTGGAGGGCATCTCTAAACAAAATGGGGATTCTGTGGAGTGGGTAAATGCTGAGTGAGAGGGGCTGCTGAGAAGCCAGGTGCCATCTGCTGCAGCATGGAGATCTGCCCTGTCTGCTTTTCCAGGGGGGAGCGGGGGCCAAAGTAGAGGAGAAAAGAAATAATTGAAAAATTAGGTGCTGAGAGCTTACTGGAATGAAGCAGGCAAAATTCAGCGGGTTCTGATACATGATGTGGGGACCAAATATCTGAAATTCCTGTGTCTCCATGAGTGCTGGTGGGGGTTGTGGACTCAGACCAAACAGTTGTTTAGAGCAAACTAAAAAGAGTGGTGGTCTAAGGTTCTGCTTGCCTGTGCTGGGGGAGGAAGGGTTGCAGCTCTACCAGCTGTCAGTCTCTGCAAGCAGGCAATGTCCATGGGGGGTGAAAGTGCCTGAGAGATGGTGCCAATGACCTTTCACATGTTATTGGGCACTTCTCTCTGTCTCCAGTTTTTCTTTCCCTCAACCTTTGCGTGCTTTATTGATTTCTGACTCTGTATATTTTTTGTCCTGGGTAAATCAGAAGTATTTGTCACCTAGAATGATCATGCTGAGAGGATAAAGCTTTTTACAAAGCCTTTGGTGACCTTTAGCTAATGGTAAATCAGTGAACTGAGTGTATATAAGCATTTCCCAAGTGCTGGGTGTTGTTGTGCACAGTGGGAGACCCACCTTGGCATGACACAGCTACCCAGTAGTAGTCTGGGCATGCAGGTCTTTTGAATAAAGGTTCCTGCTTCAGGTCACGATGACCTAGATTTGTGTTTCTTGATTATCTTCCCTTGTATTTTATGTATTTTGAGTGTATGTGAAGTCAGGCGTCAGAACCAATCCACAGTCCTGAGCAGCTGAGCACATCTGAAATGTTTAAACAAACACACATTTTTGATGGAGTGAAATACATGCAAGTGATGGCCGCCTGTTTTCTATCAGCAGAGGATCATTTTTGTGGTTACAATTAGTACGTTGCAATGGATTGTAGTTTCTAGGACGTTTCTCCTGATTAACTCAGTTTGTTCCTTAGTTCTCCCAAGCAAATCCCAGGAATGCTTGTGCTGTGCAGCCACCAGGGCGCTGAGGGTGTGGGACAGCCAAGCTCTGCTGGTGGCTGTGGATGTCCCTGGCTGTCCATCCCTGAGCCTGCTTGCTTTATTCCTGTTCTGGCTGCCCCCAGCAGCCAAAGAGCAAATCCAGGCACAGCTGCACGTGCACCCTCCAGTTTCCACTGCGTGGATCCAGCCCCTGGTCAGCGGGGCTGGGAGCTAATCCCAAAATCATGGAATTGGGATTGTGTGGGGTTTCCCTCTACTCTTTTAGATGCCTCAAGTCTGAACCTCGTGGATTTCTTGGATTCTCAAAATAGCATCAGGTTTCCCTCAAAGCCCTGCCAGCTGCAAAAAGAGAGAAAGTACAGCCCGTGGTGGGCAGTAAAGCTTGTAGTGTTATTCCACAGATACTCCCAGATAGAAGCAATTCTTGGATTGATTTTGCACCATACACACAGATTTTCCTGGGGAAAATCAGGGTGCCAGGAGTAGCCTGAAAACAAAAGCCCTTTGTAAGACCAGGACAAACTGTGTTTCTCTTCCACCACACAGCACCAGGTAGAGGCAGAGCAGCAGGATGAAGCTCCAGTGTGATGAGGGCCCTTCATGTACCAAAACTGGATCAGCTTGGGACCAGGCCCTCAGCACAGCCGTGGCTCCAGGCCACAGCAAGATTTTTGGGTGCAGACCTGTTCAAAAGAAGAAGCACAGCATCTTTCATCAGCAAGTGTGAATGTGAATTCAAGATGTCAGGGCAGGTTCCAGATGCTGTTGCACTTTGCATTTATTAAATTTTTCAGAGCTTAGCAAAAGGTCAGTGTGCTTGGACACAGTTCCTGGCTTTTGAAAAGTCTGCAGGTTTGGGATTGGTGCTTTTTACTTTATTTTCAGTAGGAAAACTGCCTGCTTGCAAAGTTTGCCTTTGGAATTGAGGTGCCAGTGAAAATCTAGCTGTTATTTTAGTCTAAAAAGACAATGAGGGACAAGGGGGTTTTTTGGGGGGGGAGAGTGGGTTTGGGTTATTTTTTCTCTCTGTCTTTGTTTTTTCCCCAAATATTCAGGAAAAAGCTTTCAGTATAGATTAGGCTGCTGCTGTCACTGTTAGCTGTTTTTCTCTGGCCATGCTGATTGGAAGGAAATTTCCAATACAGCCTAGTTGCCAGAAATGGATTCTTTGCTGGAACATTTTGGTTAAAATATTCTGACTTGCTCCTTGCAGGGATGCCACTTAGTGCAGGAACACCCAGCAATTGGCTGCCTCGTTCTTAACTCTGAGTTTGACTTTTTCTTTATTTTTGTTGGGGTTTTTTTTTGCTGGTATTTGCTTTGGACAAGCCTGTTCCCACACTCAGAGGTTGTGATGCCACAAGCAAGGTCTTTCTGTAGGATCCTTTCTTGGCCCTTCTAGAGATGTATGTTTTCCTGGGAGTGGAGTGCAGTGGCAGGAGGAATTCCATCAGGATGGAGTTAATTAGCTGGTGAAGGACCAACATGGGGGCAAGGTGTTGGAGGCAACCTGGGTTTTCTCTCATCTTCTGATCTTCTTGGATCAAAATTGGGACTCACTGACCTTGGAGGTCTTTTCCAACAAAAATGGCTCTGTGATTCTCCTTTCTGGGAGTTATTAGACACTATATATTTGCCTCCAGGATCTCACGTGGTGCCTTCCGAGTAAAAATGGGGAAACTACACGTGTTTGGCTTGATCTGCCTGACCCAGGCAAGGCATTTCTGAGGCCATTGTGCTACTGCAGCTCCCTGCCTGCAGCTGCAAGGCTTGACAGCGTGGAGCCGAGGCATTGCTCTCCTCAGCCCTGCTCAGTCACCCACAGACAGCGGGAGCTGCACTGGGATCTGTTTTTCTTCTTTTCTTGTTTGGTCAAAAGCAACAGGGGATTTTTTTCCCCCCTGAAAGAACAGCAGTGTTTGGTTTGAGAAAGGATGAGGTCAAGAAGTGGCAGGAAAAGGCTGTCTCATTGTGTTTTAGGTCACTTGATTGCTTTTTTGCACCTGCACCAGGCTTCCACTGGTGAGAACTGGGGCTTCGCTGGCCTCCCAGGATGGTGCTGTCGGAGAGGAAACATCTTCCACTCTCCAGCCACATCCTGTGTTTTCCTTCTCACTCTGTCATCACTTTACAAAGTAAAATCCTGAGCTCACGTTGCACATTTACACAGCCATCCACCCTTGTGTTCCCGGCTGCTGTCAGGATGGGAAAGTGGCAGCCACCAGCAGCAAAGGGATTAACTGGCAGCTGATTTTAAGGGCTCTCTTCCCATTAAGGATGTACCTCTTGGTTTTCTCCAGTCTGTTCTCCACAAATAAAGAGAAATACTGCAAAATGAGAAGTGAAAGAATACAAAAGAAGAAGGGAAGAATAAAAGAATTTTGCAAATGAAAGGCTTGAGAAGAAAAAAATTTAAGAATTAAAAAGAGAGGAAGAAGGAAACAGAATTGATAGGTCACATTTCTAGGCTGTTTCAATAGCAGTGTAATTCAAATAAATTCCTGTGTGTGTGTTGGAACTGCCTTTGCATTGCCTTCCCCAAGATCAGAGACCACCAGGAATGCAATTGGGATGCAAGGCTGAGAGGCAAAGGATTTTCCATTCTTGGTTCTGCAAACGGGTCATGCTCTGACCTTCAGTGAGTCACTTATCTGCCTGCTGCCTCCAGTTTTACCAAGGTTACAACTACTGACTTGCTTCTATGGATTTGGAAACACTCTTGGGCCAAACAGATACAGAGAATTACAAAGAACTCGTTTTAGGTTAATGGCTGCAACAATTAGATGGGATCAGTTCTTTCCCACCCTGGGCTGTGGTTGCATGTGAAGTTAAGCAAAGAGTTCAGCTGCTGCTGCAGCACCTGCAGGGAGGGACTGACCCATTAAAAATCTTATTTTGCTGGACACCTTGTTCAGAGGCTTTAGTTTATGCTAGTTACCCTTAATCTGAATCGTGTGTAGTTGATAGGCTGGCGGGCTGCAGTTGGATCCTTTCCTGCTGTGCTTTTCAGGGATGTGCAGTACGTGCCTTGTATTGGCTCCAGGGCACTGTGCACGAGATTTTGTGCATGCAATGGTCTCTGGATTCTAATAACTTATTGGGCAGCTCGATGGTGAGCTGACATTTGTCCAGTCCTATTGGCACCTCCACGGTTTTACTTTGACTTGGGAAACTGCAATGTGAAGCAGGCTTTTTCCCTGCCAATTAATTTTTTTCCTAGGGTGTTGGGGTTTTTTTCTTTTCCTATTTCTGCTCTGCCTATTCTAAAGGCTGAAGTAGGTTGGCCCCTCTTCTCCTTTCTGCTCCCACACAGACATATTTTGAAAAGTACCACAGCCTCAAATCTGCAATCTGTGCAGTTTGAGTGTGTCAGATACTCCAGATACTCTCTAAGACCAGCTATTAGGACTGTGTTTAGTCTAGCAGTATTTGAAATAAATTTGAGCTGGTGGAATGTGAGAGGACTTTAGAGATTGCTGGAAAAGAAAAGTTATTCCAAGAAAGCCCATATACTCTCAGGAACCCCAGAGGCAGCAAGAGAGAGAAGAGAAATAAGTTATCTATAGCCCAGGCAAATAAAATATTCTTATTATAACTCTGCGGGCAGTATGCCAGCTCTCTGCAAGTAATATTTCTCTTTGCATCTTGCTTTGCCAGTTAATTGGACATCTATTATTTCATGGTTTCAGCAGGAAGCATAGCCTGAGTGATGACTTTGGTACCCAGCCCAGTGCTACTGTTCACTTTCTGAGCCCTGAATTGTGGAAACGCTTCCAGTTGGTCTCTGCTCCTTCTCCAAGTGTGTGTGTGAATTGTCAGTGCTGCTTGGTGACATTTTCTGGGGACGGTGGGTCTGTGACATGTTCCTCCAGCAGACAGCTCTAAAGAACCCATGGTGTTCAGGGCCCTGCAAGGATGGAGGCAGCTCCTCCTTCCCCATCTCCTGCTCCTTTCCTTTCCCTGCCTGCAGACCAGTTTGGCTGCTCCCTCGAGGACATGGGGGCAGCTGGAGGGCAGAGCCACACACCACCTGCAGGGATGTGGCAGCCCAGGGCCAGTCCCCAATGCCCAGTTCTCTCTGCCAGATTTTTTCAGACAGTTCTATCTAGAAACCATGGTGGAAGCAGCTTATTTTAAGCTGACACAATTTCTTTTTTTTCCTGGCAAGATCCTGATTTTGTAAACAAGTTTATTTACCCTTCCTGCCCAACTCTGGGGTTATCCACCCACAGACCAGAGCCTGAGCATGGTTATAGCTGCCTGCCTGGATGTTCACGATGAATTGTTTGCTGACAAGCTTCAGACCTGCAATTACTCAGAGAAATTATTCAGCAAATAGTTTTGAATAATGAACCCCTTTGAGAAATTTGAGTTGTTTTGCAGGCAGATTCCAGACAGAGAACATGCTCAGGAAGTCATAGCTTTCAGCACATTTTCCCCTCTGTTTGCCAGGCTGTGGAGTTGGCAAAGCATCCCTTTCTGATACCTTCATGTAGGATTAAAGTGCTCCACCAGACTTGTGTGATGCAGGCTGAGTGTGCCCACTGCTCTGACAGATCTCAGGAACTCTGGGCCCCAAAATCCCTCCACATCTCCTCCTTGATGGTGGTCTCAGCTGCTTTTTTCTTTCAGTCCATCTTCCCTGGAGCAAGGCAGCAGGAATGTCTGCATCCTGTTACAAGCAGCGCAAAGTATCAGGGTTTGGAGAGCTGGACCCTGCCCGGTGTCACCCATTTTGGCCAGTATTGCTGCTATGATCTGCAAAATCAGCACCTTAAATTGCTGCTGGGCCTTCAAGCAAAGGGGCTGTGGAAGAGCAGAGTCAGGAGAGGCCCCTGTGAGAATTCACATCCTGAGAGCTACAAGAAGAGGGAAAAGCAGCTTTTGAGGTCAAGTATCTGTAGATTCATTCCAGATCCCACCTGCCAGTGAAGCCCAGTGCAGGATGTTTTATAGCTGGGGAAGGAGAGCTTTTAGCAGGGAAGGCCAAAGTGAGTGACACCACTTTATAGCTGAGTGTCTCGGTCCCTGAGTCCCATCAAGGGGCTGATCACTGTGGAATAAAAAGATGGCACTTGCCAGCAGGGAATCATGAGGGCAAGAAGCTGAGGGCTTGGCTCTTTTCTGGGCAAGTGGCTTCCAGCCACCTGCTCTGGACTCTGCAACTGGCTGAAACAGTGAATGATAGAGGGCAGAACCTGGTTAAAGGAGACAGGATTCCAGCCCCTCAAGGATTCACCTTAGTGAATGCAACATCTGCACCTTTTCCAGCATGAAGGGGACATGAGGGGAGGAGAGGGGAGAGTCAGGGCATGGAGAGGTGTGGGGGAACCACGTTGCCAAAATGGTTGGCAGAGGTTGCCCAGAGAGGCTGTGGATGCCCATCCATGGGAATGTTCAAGGACAGATGGTGCCCTGAGCAGCCTGGTCTAGTGTGTTGCACCTCTAACCACGGCAGGGGGACTGGAACTAAATGATATTTTAGGTGGTCCTTTCCAACCCAAACCAGTCTATGGTTCTATGAAATGGCCTGTTTTTGTTTTGGAGCTGCCAGAGGGGGAGGATGGCAGTGCTGCCAGGGCCGAAGGCTTGAGGCATCTGCTGGCCGCGTGCTGCACGTTCACTTGACCCGTGCCTGTCGCAAGGAGCCAGCGCATCTCTGCAAACAGAAGTGGCTGTGCCCTCACTGGGGCCGGCGTTTGCATCTTTGAAGCTCTCTGGCCACAATCTGTCAGCGGGAGAACAGCAGAGGAGGAAACAGCTTCAGACGCTTGTACGCAAATACTTCTGCCCAAAGGTAGGACAGGAATACAAATCACCTCCTCTCGCTCTCTCTCGTCTGGGCTCTGTGCGCTTAGATTTGCAGCTTCTGCATATTCAGCTGCGTTTGAAACACTCGCCAAAGCTCCCGCAGCCCCTTTCTAAAGAGCCGAGGTGGGAAATTCCCTTTCTCGGGATGTTTTGCCACCTAGTGCCCAGCTGGGAAATCTCATCCGTCTGCGCCTTCGGGAGGCAAAAGCGCCAGGAATTACTTTCTTCGGGAGAACATAAATATTTTAGGAGGACAAAGTGATGCAGGAGCCTAGATTTAGGTACTTTGGCGGGTCAGACGCATTGGTAGCCAACAGTGCATACCGGTATCTCATTTCTGACAATAGGCTTCAAATTCTAGAATTGTTCCACTGTTGTCATTCCTGATGCACGTCTGAAACGGTGATGCTGGAAAGAGCGAAAAAAGGGCCGGAGTAAAGAGCTGCTGACCTTAGGGATGAGTATCACAAGGGGCAGTAGAGCTGGATGTGAAGAGAAAGGACAGGATCGATCCAGAAGAAAATCAGGCAAGAAACCAAGTTTCATCAGTCACCTGTTGGGGTCTATCTCGGTTCTCTCACCCTTCACAGAGCAGCTTGCTCCTGCTGTCCAAGTGTTTTGTAGGTTTGGAGCTGCTGGCAGAGCTGAAGCTCTGAAGAGGAAGCCCTCTGCCTTGTTTCCAGCTGGCTGAGAGCACATCTCACTGCTCTTCTGCTCAGGAAATGCTTGGAGAGATGCTGGTGATGGACAGGACTAGTCTGTGCACAGCAGGCTGAAGGTTTGTCAAATAGCAAGGGAACAATGACACTACTGACCCAGACAGACCCGAGCCCAGAGTAAACTCCCTGTGTGCCTGGAAGTCAAATAACATCAGCTGGGAGGCCAGACCCACGATGAGTTCTCTCTGTCAGTCTCTCTGTCTCTCTCTCCCTCTCTCTCATTGCTATGACAGATTGCTGATGATGGAGAAATGGCAGTTTCATGGAGAAGGGTGAGAAGGCAGAAAGCAGAGATGGAGCTGAAGAACCCCAGGTTAAGCAAAGCCTCCAGAGCATCCTGTTTATCCGTTAGTCAGTGTGCCAGCTCTCACTTGCCACGTGCCCTGCAGACAGGGGATGAGCAGCACGTACAGCAATTTCTGGCATGGGGATTTGGCATCTCTCACCATCACCAGGTTTCACTGGGAAAGGGAGACTTGGAGAGCCACTGTCAGAGGAGAGTTCCTGCTGCTATGAGGGGCAGCCTTAAAACAGCACTTGGAAACTGAGGAGAACAAACAAGCAGTGTCTGGGCAATGACTTGGTGCTTTTTGTAGCCAGGAGCTGACTTAGGAGAGGAAGTCCTGCCCTAAAGAATTCTATCACAAGCATAGTGCCTGCATCTGGAGGATGCTCTGGAGAGACAGGCACCCAGGCTGGGTGATTTGCCATCTCAGGGGCCGGTCTGCCCAACTCTGACTTCCGTCAGCATCGTCATGGTATCAAGCACCGGGGCGGGTTCAGCAGCTAGGACAGGCACTTGTGTCCATGTCCTTCTGTCACTTTGTATTTGTGCTGCCACGTAATCCGGCGTTGCATGCACCCGATGTGACCAAGCACTCTGAGCTCACAATGATCAGATTTTCAAAGCTATCAGACTCCTAAATATGCCAATAGGTGACTAATGGCTTCTAAGTGGACTATGCTCTAAGAACCCTGAGACATACAAAGGGGCTGAGATAAGACAGGAGAGGGATAATGCTTTGTATCATTTTAATAAAAGCTGCAGCTCTCAAGTGTTTTGAAAGAATGTGTCTAATGTCTAATATTAATTTCTAATGAAAAGAAAAACATGAAAGAAATGCCTTAAATATTTCAATGACTTTATTGATTGGTATTATAAAGTATGTATTACTAAACCTTGTTCTGTTGTGGTTCTGCAACAACTGATAAACACCATCTTCAGCAAGTGTTCTCATAAGTTGGTTTTTTTAATATTCTCCTAGTTTGTGAAATGCAGCTCTGTGGAGCTCAGCTTACCCCTATCTATTTATCTGAAGAACAAAGTACCAAAATATCACTGTAGCAGATACATGAATTGTCTCAAATAATATCCTTCTGATGGGCTTAAAAATAGAAATAAATCATCACAAAACACGGGCACCATCAATGGCTGGAACAAAAATAGAACCAGTGCTACACGCTTTTTAAAAAAAATATTGTTCAAGTTTAAAGGTCATCAAAAATCCAGTTTTGCTGCTTGCTTTAAAAGCTCAGATATCAGAGGAGTCTTGGTCAGAGCAGAGGTAAGGCCTTTCTCACCACAGATGAAAGCTGATGTAAGTAACAATATCCATGTCTCTGACCTGTGACAGACACCAAACTGATGCATGAGGAAGAAACTGCAGCTCCAAATCAGGGTGAAGTCAGCAGAAAATCTTTTCCAGATTGTTTTTATCTCCAGCTGGGGACTGTGGTGAAATTTAGAATTCCCTCATGCCTCACAAAAATCGGTGGTTGAAGTAGCTCGTCTATAAATAATTTAAGTTCCACTTATATGGAATGAAGATTCCAGTATCTCACCAGGTCATCATAAAGACGATCAACAGCTTCTATTCTGTTACATCACAATTCCCTGTGGAGACCCCCTTTTTTTGTCCTTGAGACATGGTGTTGAAGTCTTGATGAGCAGGCGTGGGATGCAGGGCAGTGATTCTGCTGAGGCATCAAGTAGGCTTCAAAGCTGCATCCTAAAAAAACCAAACCTCTCAATTTGCCTGTGCCTGGGATATGTTACAGAAGCAAGAGAATTAAATTAAATAGTCTTTATAGAGCCCAGAGAGTCAATAATTTGAATGCTGGGTTCTTTTCAAGCTGGCTTTTAATTTGTCATTACTTTTTAAATGGCTGTGCTTACGGAACGGTGGAATTCAGATAAGGGCTAGGAATCCTGGGCTGTTTCCTACAGAACTGCAACAAGACAAAATACAATGCACCACCATTTCAGATATGCCAGAGCTCACTCTCAGGTAACTGGAGTGTCTCTAGTGCACAGCGATACCTCCAGCTGTCATCAAAACCTGGGGCACAGAAGTACTAATAGCTTTCAGTAGGTCTGATGAGATATACATATTGCAGCAGCAGACCCAGGAAAATGCATGGCTTCTATTAATTTTATATCATCTTAAGGATCTCTGGGACAACTATGTCATGGAGAAGTGTATTATTTCTCCAAGAGCTGCAGAATCTGTGGTGGTGGAGATTGAAGCCAGGTAATCACATGTTCCAGGCACGTATACGAAAACAGTCTTGTGAAAAACTTGGATTAGTGTTAAGCAATTTAACAGAGGGCAATGCCAAACTGGCATCATCTTCTTACAATTGCTCATGACTTTCCTTACTCAGTGACTAGCACAGCATGTAATTCTCTAGGAACAAGGTGTGAGTGTTTGGGAAATCTTTGTATAACCTATGGAAATTGGAAGGAAAAGATGAAGAACGTGAATTCTTTATGTGGATGCTGCGAGGTCTGTTGCTGTTGGAGGAAGGTGCTTTAAAGAGAGCTGAGGCGAACCCAGTGAGTGCCTGGGAGATCGGGGCTTGGGAGGAGGAGTTTTATTGGAAATCCAAGCTGAAGCTGACCTTGGGGATGTGGGGCAGCAGGGCATGGCAGGCCACCCCCCTGACACGGTGGAGGGGCTGGGTGCTTTCCTGTGTGCCGAAGATGGGCCACCAAGGAGCGCAAGGATGAGTCACCACCAGCTGAGGGCGAGTCTGGCAGGGACTTGTGTGAAGTACCTTCACCCTTTGTGAAGGCATCATGTAGGCTTCAACTCAAACCCTTCTTCTGAGTTGGCTCCACACCCTGCCCTCTCTGTGTCGATTGAAAGACAGAGAGTTCACAAACAGTTACTCACTGTTTCTCTTTGGATGTTCTCTTAGGTTTATACTTCTTGGATGAGGGAGGAGAAATGGGCACACAGAATTTCGTCGTTGAAATCTAGCATGGGATTCATGTGTCCTCACCAGAATGACAATACAGGTATCCCACTTTGCTATTTTCTTTGAAGATTACAGGAAAAGAGAGCCTGTGGAAAAGGCTTTTTCTGGATTTTGCAGGTGCTTTTGCACATCCCATACCCTGACAGCCCCTCATCACACCCTGGCCTTGCTCTGCTCTCTCGTGTCTGCTGGACACAGCAAACGGCTCTGACTCCAGTTCCTCCGTGTCTCAGCTGTTTCTGTGACACCCAGCAGATGGTGCCACCAAGTAGCACATTTACATGAGCAGTTTCTTATCGGAGGCATTTTAAGTTTACTTCAATCACTGCACATGCCTTAGGATCCAGCAGAATTCCTTCCTTTCCCCACTACAAAGAGTTTTTCCCCCAGGCTTTGGATATTGTCCCAGAAAACCTTTATACTATAGTTTTTCCCTATTTTCATCATGCCGTCTGATTAGCATCATTTTTACTGTACAAATATTTAGAAAAAAGTAAGCCTAAACTGTGATAATTCACTTTCGAATTTATATAATTTCCCTGGCTTTTCATGTTTTTTGAGCAAAATTCAGTGCTCAGATTTTTTTGTAGGGCCAGAATCTACTGTTAGAGAAACAAGTGGTTCTGGTAAGAAACTTTAGGAGTGAGTGACTGCTCAGCACCCTTGGTCACGTCTTGAGAATCTTTTCTCTCTTTTCAGCCCCCTTAGCAGCACATTTGCAAGTGAGAGATCCACGGATGGTTCTGTCCCTGGCCAGGGTGCAGGTTTTAGTAACTCATTTCTTGTAACCAGAGCTGGCAGCAAAGGAACAAATGGTGAGCTTCATTTCCAGCTTAGATGTCTTCTGCTGCACCAGCCCCCAAATGAGAATCCCTTCTGTGCAGCACAAATGCTTTGATAATTCAGGCTGTCAACTTGTCTGCAAAAGCCAGAAAAAGAGATATGAGGGAAGGCTCCCCTGTGGGTAAAACGCAATACTTAATTCCTGATCCTTTGTTTGCCTTTTTCTGTTGGAAGTTTCACCTGTGGAGCATTTGGTTTCCTGTGTCTCAAAGCATGGCTTTCCTTTTTCAGGCTGTTTAAATATTTACCTTCTCTGCCCTTCTCATCCCACCATACTTCAAACCAGAGAAGGGGACATTTATCCACATGCAGCCTGGAAGATGCTTAGTCTGAGTGAGTAACAAATATATGCTGCTTAATAAAGACTGGAGTTTTCAGTCTTTGAGAACATGTATTACAGCCTCAATTTGGAATAGGTGATGAGGTGATTACTAAACCCTGGTTGCCATGGGGAAAGGGAGGAGGGTGACTGCTTTTTGATGGAAGAAACTAAGAGGCACCAACAGTAACTTACTGCTAATACACACTCAAGGTGCGCTTGGCATCAACGCATCTCGTGGGGAGCAGCGGTCAATCTTACTAATGTCTGAGGAGTCAGCTTTAGCAGCACCAGTTGTTGATGCAGAAGGTCAGATTTTTGTGACTGGTCATTCCTTGCAACCTCCCTCGGGTTTGGTGTGACTGTGGGAGTGATTCCCGCAAGGGCAGCTGATTGAATTTGTGAGTGGTTCAGGGGTACTCACAAATCAAGCAGACATTGGCCACCTACAAACAGGAGTAAAGCATCAGTACAAAATGAGATCTGGAGGCTGAGGGATTCCTAACAAGGCAGATTATTGTGCTGGTGTGCTGGAGAGAAACTCCTGCCTTAAAATTCCAGGAGCTTAGAAGGAAAGCCATGCAGTGTTGGGGGTGCAAGGATGCCCCATTTGAGCAGTGTGTGCCAGAGGGTTTGTGTCTGTGTTTTGGTGCTTGGAGCACAAGGAAGAGATTGGCTCCTTGATTAGATATGCCAGGCTGGACTCTTCCCAGCCTGGATAAAGCTGCAGTAATCCCTCCCCAGGAAAATGAGAAGGGAATACGAGAAGGGAGTGAGACTCTGGCAGAGCAGAGGTTGATTTCCATCACTTTGGTGATCACTTTGATGCAGACCCCACAGGCTCCACGGCTTCTGATGGCTGTGATACCCTCTGCCACCACCTCACAGCCCTTGCGGAGGCATCCTGACACTGGCATCTTTCCAGGGCACAGCTTGCTCTGGGAAAGCAACACCAAACAGGCCAAGATGGGGCTGAGCAGGTCTTCAGGAGCTCGAGAGTGACAGAGGGGCTGGAGCAGGTCGTGGCTGCTGGTGCTGAGAACCTCTGAGCACCTTCACCCTTTCCTACCCTCCTCTCCTATAGAGTGTATTTGAGGGCTGCTCTTGGCATCTTGTTTCTCTCTGAAAATGGGGAATATTTGGGGTGTAACTATTGAAAACATGGTTTAAATTCTGCCTTCTGTGCCAGTTGTCCCCCAGTATTTCTGAGGGGGTTCCTGCACTACACACATGTAGCAAACCAACCTGTTTTCCCTGGGTCACTGTGGATTTTCCACCTTGCTCTTTCTCTCTTCTTGGGACTTTTCACACTGGAAACAGCTCCCAAATAGCCAGTCTTTGGAATGACACTTCTCTTATCATCCTCCTTAATGATCAGAGACAATGGTGGAGACACATCACTGTAATTGTGTTTGTCTCCTTCACTGGATTTTCCTCGTAAATTTGTTCCTTGCATTTGTTTCTGGATGGCAGATGTGTTAATGGCTGGGCAGTTTAATGTGTTTATCTTTTGTGTGCTGTATATTTTGGATATAGAAGCAGTGAGAAGAGATAAGCATGAAGAAACCACTTCTGCATTAATGCCATCAATTCTGACATTATAAATATATATGAGAGAGTTTCCATGATTATATTTTAATGTTTTGTTTAATGCATTGGCTCTCTGGGGACAAAACAAGAGAAAACCTCATTTGTATAATTTAAATGGCTAGCAATAAAAATAGGAGCAAAGAAAGGACCAATTAAATAGCCATGCTTTCAAACACACAGAGATCCCATTCCCTTTGAAGGTCCAGTCCCTGCAATGGAGCCTGTGTGGCTCCAGTCCCTTCTTTCCTGGACAGAAGCCATGGGCTGTGGAGCTTGTGGCATTAGGCTTCTGGCACCTCCTTGGGGATGACAGGACTGGGGGAAGTCAAATCTCAGCTCATGTGATGTTACAAGGAGGGCATGGGGACCATTTTCCACTTGAGAGGCAATGGAAAGGACAGCAGGGACTGCCAAGGGCAGCTGTCCTCCCCTTCCCCTGGCTGGACAGCAGACCATCCCATAGTGAGAGGTGAGGCATATAAAATAAGACAAATTTGTGTAGTCCCTGTGTTGGCTGGTTGGTTCTCGAGCAGCTCCTCCTAGCAGAAGTGCTCACCTATGGTTACTTAATTTAGGTACTTTCTTGCTACTTCGCAATCTGTGTTGTATTCAGCTCTGTCTGTGTCGTTTTCAGCTCTGTCTGTGTCCAGCTCTTTGTTCAGGGTTGCACTCCATCATCCCACCCCTTTATCTGCAGATTTCTCTTATCCAGCACAGCATGCCGAAGAACAAAAAATATAATTTCTGGCTTTTCTCACAGCTGAGAAAAGGACTTGGGAAAAAAAAGCCCCAACAAACCTCACAACAATAATGTATCAAAACATTTCCCATGGGCAAAGGCTGCTGGACCAAACATGCTGAAGCTTATCAGCACAAACGAAACACTGCTTTTCTCTTTCCCACTCCTTTTGAGCTCTCTCACCAGCACTGCACATCTCTACTCCCTCGGGGCAGGATACAGACCTTCATCAGAAAGTGCCATGCCCTGAGAGTTTCCTCCAGTCACTTCTAATTGCCAGCATGAGAGGAGTCCATGGGTTATGGCCCTTATTTCTGAGCTACAAGAGCAGGCAGCAAAGATTGCCTCTGGTTTAGCAGCTTCAAGTCTGCAGATAAGAAATTTAAGGTCTTGCTGTCCGGTTGTGTTGTGTCTTTGCAGCCAAGCCAGCCTGGAGCGAGGAGCTTTCCACGTGTCCTGGGAGTGCCTCTCTTGGCTTCCCTCAGCTGTGGGTATGGAGGAGGGGGAGCTGCTCCATTACCACTTTCAGACCCCCACGTCCATCACTGCCTCCCCACTTTCCCAAGTTTTGCTTTTTTGCTTGATGAAGCAAAAGACTGGGAAAGAGTTGTTTGCTGTTTCTAGAGTTCTGGCTTCCAGTTCTGGCACTGAGCCTTGCAGAAAAGCTTTGCTGTTTCCATGACAAATCTGGCAGCTTTCTGGCTTCTGGGCTGTCATGCCTGGACTTCAGGAAGAGAATTAAGGAGATGAGATCAAAAAGAGTATTTTGTTATTTGAGAGCAAAGTCTTTCCCATCCTACTCAGTCTTCCCACGCTGTGCTTGCAGATGCAGAAACGTGGCTGCCATAGGTGTTTTCCTTCCAGGATGTGTGTGTGTGGATCCATTTGAATCCCCACAGCTGGTCCTGTGTGACACAGTCTTGGTTAAGCCATGAATTTCCATTCACAGCCTGTGATCACACAAATATTCACCAACTTTTAGAGGGACCACGCTGTTCTAAACTTGATATGCCTACACTGTTACTGGGAAGTGTACTCATATGTAAGCATTCCTTATTTCCGCAGTCTACAAGAAAAGCCCATACAGATGGATTACTATTTATTCTTCATTATCTGAATTTTTGTTGTAAGAAGCTGCACATCATCAGGACTGTGTCATTCCCAGCAAAAGGCAGCCTCAGGAAGGGGCTTAAAATCTCTTCCACCAAATTGCCTGAGGACTCCCTGGAGGACACAGTTGCCCATTTTGGCCCCTGACAGTCTGTGTGGAGCAAGCAGGTGGCCAAAAAATATCCAAACTTGAGACCTGAGGGTAATGAAAGCATTAGCGAGAATTCCACCTTTCCGCAGGGAAAGAAAAGAATACATTGCAGCTCAGACCTCTTGGAAAGAGCTAATGTGGTATTTATTTCAGATATAAATTTGTCTGTATAAAAATGACACCTTTGTGCTCAGCCTGTGGTGCCAGGTCCAGCTCTCACTTGTAAATTAGGAGTAGATCCATTAGGGCAGTGGAATTACAGTGGCTGATGTGACAGCAGCCTCACCTTGGCAGTATTTCACTCCCTGTGCACTTCATTCTAATCTCCCGCGGGTATGAATCAGAAGAAACTCTGCTGAAGCCAACAGTAGTGGAGAGGGAATGAAAGACAAGCATGATCTGTGTGTTTTTGGGGAGCAAGGAGCCTGGGCATGCTCTCCTGCCACTGAGGAGCAGCATCCCCACAGCCTCACTGGGCAGTCAGAGCCTTGCTGGAGAGGTGACATCAAAAACGCTTTTGCACAAACTCTTGCTCACTGTCTCGTGCTGCTGCGTGGAGGCACCTCTGCACCTCTCCCTGATGTTCCAGGTCACCATGTGGACCTCGCAGGGCTGGTTGTCCCCCCACAATCTGTTTCCCTTCCCACTCACAGAAGAGCAGAGTGCAGCCTTGCCCCTGCTGTGAGGATTTAGGAGGAGGAATTTGGATAGTTTTCCATTCCATATCCTTTCCTCGATGCATTTCTGCCAGGGGCTGTGTTATGTCGTAAGCTCCTGCAGGAGAAGTTCCCACCTTCATGGAAGCTTAATGAGTCAGCCCACTCCAAATACAAATCTGTACTGATTGTGCAGGGACTCGTTGTTTGCTCCCATGCTACCAGAGCCCAGAAGAACAGTCTGACGAAGCAGAACTGCTGGATGAAGCCTTAGGAATTCCAGGTTCAGTTCTCAGTTGAGGGAGGCAATTAGGGAGGTGACTGAGTCACAGTCCCTCAGCAATTATGCTGTATCTCAGGTGCAGGTACCGCTTACCTGCTGCTGGTTGTGCACAGTCATGCTGGAAAAGGTGTTTCTCCAGGCATGTGACTTTGTGAGATCCTTGGGCTGCCTCTGGTACTGATTACAGCAGATTTAATAGTGTTATTAGTTTAGCCAGTGAGACCTTTATCAGAAGAGATTAGCAGGTGGATGAGAGCTTTAATATCCTTGGCAGATCTATTTCTCCCCCAGTAATTGCCTTAAGATGGTTTTATTTCACTGTCTGGACTTTCTCTCCTTCCCCCTTTTATCTTTTAGCTTATTTCCTGAATGTTTTGCCACATTTTCCTTCCTTACACTAAGAAATAGCAGCTCACGACTTGTGAGCTCTGGGTAATGGGATACATCTGCCTAAAGACTCATTCATACAGCCCTTTAATTCAGCAGCTCCATTCTCGTGGTGAATGGCTGAGGACAGGAAAGCGGGGGTTGACTGAAAACACCTCAAGTGGAAAATGAAGAAAGGCAGAGACTCTTCAGCACCTGGGGCAGCAACCTGCACAGCCAGGGATGCTGGTGCTTTGTGCTTGGAGGTGCTTGGCCAGCCACAGAACAGTCACATCTGGCAGGGGCAGGGGGAGGCCACTGCTCGCTGCTCTGCAGATTGGCCCCAGAGAGCCTGGCAGAGGGCTGTGGCTGGGAAATGCCTGCCAGGTAAAGGAATGATTTAAGTTGGGTGATTTTATCCTACAGTGCACACAGCATTTTGTGCTCTTCAGTGCCATAAAACCTCACAGAGACAAGGGTAAGGCATGTGGGGACAAGCTGTTATTTCCTGGATCTTTCAGGTGCAGGAATACTTCATGTGTATTTTTTAAAATAAATTATCCTTGGATAATTCACCCACCCCCTGGTGTGCAACATAAACCAATTGTCTTAGAGCGCAATGAGTTAAGAAGGAAAAGGTTGAGCGTAGAAAACATTCAAAATCAAAGGTCACATTGCAGCTCCATGAGACTTCCCCTTCTCCCCATGGGGTGAGGATAATCACAAGGCAATCAGTGCCCCCTGCTCTGGCAGTCCTGAGCCAGCTCCTCACCGGTGCACTCCGGGCATTGATTTCTTCTAGGGGTGTCTTGCAATCAGCAAGAGACACCAAACAGGAACACTCTGGTGTAGATTCCTCACTTGGAAAAATGTTCTCTGCAAGTGCTGCATCCATCTTTTTTGCTGAAATATTTTAAAATATTTCCTGGTGGTTTCAAGCGAAGGAGGAGAAAATCCCTAGATCAGGACAGCCAGGAGCTTCCTTCAGGGTCCGGCAGAGGAGCCTGGGGGTGGCTGACATGAGGCTGCGTTGATTTTGCAGCTGTGTTGTGTCAGTTCTGAGTCTGAGGGCTTTACCTAAAGGTGTTTAGCAGGCAGAGAAAGCAACTACTGCAGTTCCTGTGCCCCTGAGCTGACCTAACCAGTAGTCATTCATCCCAGGAAATTTTGGGAAAGTCTTATACGATCCCTATACGTGCTAGGCAAGCAGTACTTTCCTGGAGGCTGACTTTCCCAGAGGGCCCCACCAATCTCTTTGGTTGTACCTGCTCATAGCTGCTCCTTTATTTGCTCTTCCAGGGGCTGCCAGTGATTTATTTTCATGACAAATATAATCACAAATGTAAACTGAGATGCACTGGTTTTTCCTAGATGATTCGCACCGATACTTCTCTGATTCTTTACGAGGGCATCACAATGCACTGGAAACCCAGACAAGTCCTGCAGTCTCCCTTCTCTTTTAGATACTTCATATCAGAAGAGCTCAGGTGTTGCTGTGTGTGGGATGTGCCGTGGTGGAGGGAGTGCAGGAGGAATTATGCTGGGGCTGCTGGTGTTGTGGATAACTTGTCAGCCAGCTTCCATCCTATTTTGAAGACCAGCATCTCTAAGAACAATATGTAAAATACCAGCAGGCAGGAGTTTCCCTTTGGAGGGTATTCTTCCTGGAATGTTGCAGTGAAAGTGCTGACCCCTTGAGAGGGCTGATGAATATTGGAAGAGGGATGGATCTGTTGATTCTCTTGTGTTGCAGTGGAGTGGGCACCATGCACCATCCCCTGGGGCTCCTCAGCTCTCTCTCTGGAAGTGCCTGAGTGAGCATTTCTCAGCCTGCACTGTCAGCATTACCGTGCCCTGCCTCCAGGTGACTGCGTCTTGCAAAGTTCTACCATTGATCAAATGATTCCAGGTCTGAAATCATCCTCTGCTCTTGCCTTCCTCTTTAACGTGGAGGGTTTTTTCCTAGGGATGTAAAAACAAGGGTACTGAACAGCTCAAACAATGCTCAGCCCAGCAGCCAGCTCTCAGTGATGGCTGGTAGCACATCCTGGGAAGGAGCAAGAGTGGAAATTACAGGTTATCTACCCAATGGTCTCTAGGTCAGAAGTTTCATCATTGCTTTAAATAGCTGCTGATGGTCTTTTCTGCTGTGAACAGTCTGGTCTCCTTCTGGACACTTTTTATTGCTTTTAGCCCTCACCACCTCCTCCTGTGAGCCCACGGTGTGAGAAGAGGTACTGCTTGCCCTTACACATTCTGTATAATCCTTTCACTGGCTTCCCCTGAGTATTTTATTATAAGGAACAGTGATTCATCAATCTCCATACGAGGGCTACGTAGCAGTCGTGATTGTACGTACCTCGATGATACCTGGTACAAAAGATTGTCTCTCTTCCATCTCCCCCGTGGTTCACAGAAAATAAACCTGTCTCATCTCAGAGGCAGTACTGACAGTACCAGAACAGATCATGGAATATGCCTGAGAGAGTTACTGAGCAGCAGCTGCCTGTAAGTCCTTACCACAGCAAATGGTTTCAAGCATTGGAACAGTCTGCCCAGGGCAGTGGTGGAGTCCCCATCCCACCCCTGGAGGGATTTAAAAGATGTGGCACTTGGGAACAGGGTTTGGTGGGGGCTTGACAGCGCTGGGTTAATGGTTGGATTTGATGATCTTAGAGGTCTTTTCCAAACTAAATGATTCAGTGATTCTAAGTAAAGCTGTTTTAAACATCCTATTTTGGTAATGTGGTAAAATGCCTGTATTGATTTAAACAGCAAAGCAGAGAGGAAAGACCCGTGGGGGAAGAGCGGGACTGAGATGCATTAGCAGCATTGCTGTGGGAAAACATTGTCCTTGAGACACCTAAAGCTCACATTTCCAGTCTGTCTGGGTACATTTAGAGAGAAACACATTTCCTCAACCGCACACTGAGTGCGAGACGTTCGGCTTGAGCTCTGAGGAAACCATCTGCATTCACCAGCCAGAGTTGTGTCCACTCCTGATTCCTCGAAGGACCAGGAATCCCTTGAATGCCTATCAAAGCACCTGCCACCTGAAACAAGCACCTTGTGTGGCCTGGAGGACACTCAGATATCTCGTCAGCTCTAAGTATAAAGAGAGCTTTTATCAGATAGGAGAGGGAAGAGGCCGCCTTCCCAAATGCTGAGTTTTCACCTCTCTGGGATCCAGGATGAGTCAGCCAGGCACTGCTGCGTTCCACAGACCTGTTCAGGTTAATAAAATCACTGCCAGAGCCCGGGCAGCTCACAGGATGCTGTGTGGCTTCCACATTGACGTCACTGCTTCTCATTTACCCTTGGGTGAGAGTGACCGAAATCCATTACTACCTGGCAGCCACTGGGTAAAGCCCTGCAAAATAAATCAGCGTTCTGCACAGCAAACAGGTGTCTGCAGCACAAAAGGAGCCATTCAGATCAGCAGAGCAGGAAGGGATTTTTCATCAGGGAAGTGAAGACATGAATGGGTCATTAGAGCGAGGGGAATTCACAGGCAGAGAGTGATAACAGGGAGACGCAGGGGGAGATTTCGTTGTGGAGACGGTGGAGAAGTGATTGGAGTGTGGGGGGTAGAGAGGAAGCAACCAAGGAGACAAAGAGGAGTTAAGTGAGCAATTTGACTTTATTATTGGAAAACAGGGACACTGAATGAAACTGGAAAATACATTTAGAAGTGTGAAGAGGACGTAACCTTGCCCAGTGGGGGTGACTTTTGCCACAGTGAATCTCAGTGGTCAGGAGTGCTGTGGGGCTGGAGGAAGGCACGGGCACCTGCATCAGGAGGGGAAGGCTCAGGAGAACACAGTCCCTGGTGTTTCTGCCTCCATGGGGGGTACAGAGACTTCCAGGCAGGACCCAGGCACCAGCTCATGAATTCAGAGAAAAAAAATCCTCCTCTGGGATATTTTAAAATGTGGATATCTTGCATCTTTGACAGCATCATTTGACCCTGTCCATTTTCAGAGCCATGCCACCACTGGGAATAGAGCTGGTCTGGCACCTCCGTGGTTCTTTCATTGTAGTTTATTCAGGGCAGGATTAAATACACTGGTCAGGGCAATGTAGGGGTTACAACACTGTGTTGCATTTGGTCTGGGGATGGAGAACATCTTTTCACAGATGTGGAACCAGTGGGCATTCAGAGCGAGCTTTTGATGCTCCTCAGGCTGCCACATTTTACCAGCCCTAAAAATATGCCTTGAAAGAAAATAAAATCTCTACAGGCTTTTCTCCATAGCTACTAAAAGATCAGGCAGTAGGTACACTGCTATATCACCTGCAAAAATGCAGATGCTCTCATCTCTAGCACACATAAAAGCCATAAATCTGGGCAGTTGTAATGTCTTGTTCGTTCATATAAAGCGAATACAAATTGTGGATGGCACTGCCTGGTAATAAGAAATCTTTCACTTCCCAGGCAGATCGTTGTTAACATTAAATGCTATTGAGTGATCATTACAAGGGTTAGGTTGAACCGCTATTTTCTTGTCTCTATTTTTTTGACTACAAAAGGCCCCCTGGAAGGCAGCAGGATATTATATGAAACATGGGTTTCCTTAAACATCCTTCCCTTGTTCAGTAATAATAATTAAAAAAGCCCCCAGTCATCAGAAGCCTGAGTTCCTTTAAATTCAAAATCCTCTTGCAGGGACACTGCTGTGTTCAGTCTGGACTTTGCTAAGAGGACAGACTGGCTGTGCCAGGTGCTGGGGCACAAGTAGCCGGGCATGAGCTCTTCTGGCGCCAGGAGATGGTGCACATCCCCTCACTGCTGGCATCGGCCAGGGAAGGGGTTCATCCCTTGTATCATTCCAGCCTTTTGGATCTTTGTTGTACATTTTTTCCCTCCAACCTGTTGCCTGGTCTGTTGTGTTTTCTCTTAGATCTTGGGGAGAAAGGTCTCCTCTATGCATACAGATGCAGTGCTCAGAACAACAGAATGCTTAAGCTTTACCAGAGTCTTTCAATGCTAACATAATAAAAGTATACAATTTATTTATCAAACTCTCCTTTAAAGGAGAAGATGGATACAGAAACAGGTTTTAACCTACTTGTGATGCTCAGGAAAAGCAAGCACTTTGATTCACTCCTTCCCAGACAAATAGCATTGCATTAGTTGTTTCTGATTTTATTAACTATAACCACTTTCTATTTTTATTTTCACATGCCATTGACTTTGTTTGGTACAGACACAGCTGAACAAGGCTGGTTTTTCAAGTGCAAATCATGTTAACAGATGCCCAGTTCTTTCCACTCCACACACAGGAACACTGTTGTAAAAAAGAGAGCTGATGCCCCAAAAAATATTTTCCTGTTGCATTTCCTAAATCACGTCTGAAGCCCCATTATCCCTCTGAATTCCCAAATGTGGAATGGGGATGGTTGCTTTAGTACTTCTGGCATGGTCTCTTCACATAAGGAGAATTTATTTGCAGGGAGGAGTGAAACAATACGAGCAGACAATGAAATCTCAAGTGGTGAAGTGTGTGAAATTCTCCATTTACTATTACTTTTTATGATGCTGTTTCCAGCTTTTCTTCACTGCTCACAACTACAACTGATGGATTTGGAGCAGAGAGTGCCTCTTATCGCTGCTCTTCATCAGCAAGTGTGAGCAGCAGCAAGCAGTCAAATCGTTGCTGTATCCAAACAGCATCTCTGCATCCAGGGATGGAGCTGCAGGGAGAGCTCACTCGCTGGGAACTTGATCTGTCTAATTATGTGACTGTTGACTGGGCAACGGGCTGCACATCCAGTTGTCCCCAGTAAAAATAAATTTGTCTTAAAATTTCATCTGAGTTAAAATACATCATCTTTTTATCTCATTACCTGTTTCTTTCCCTGTCACAGCATTTTTGAACTGGTATCAAGAGTTATTAGAAGAAAGCTCTTTTCTGTCATTAAACTACTGGGTTCAGAAAGATCTCTAGAGTCCTTAAATGCAGATGAGGGTATGAGTGGCACTTCCTGAGCAGAATTACAAGGAAGTGTTCTCACTGGAGACAGTGTTCAGAGGTGGATGCTGGCAGGAGTTCAAGTGTCCACACTGTTTCTTATGGCCATGACTTCCCTGACATCTCCTGCCCATGCATGGGGTGGTGGAGGGTCCTTTCTTTGCAGGGTCCACTGAA
The DNA here is from genome assembly GCF_017639235.1 of Corvus kubaryi. Classification (NCBI taxonomy): domain Eukaryota; kingdom Metazoa; phylum Chordata; class Aves; order Passeriformes; family Corvidae; genus Corvus; species Corvus kubaryi. The sequence goes on from NW_024581129.1 coordinate 4,748,623, forward strand.
CTCCGGTAAGAGAGCAGCTCTGGGACTGAGGAATGAGTTGTCCCTTCAGACAGAGAGAAGTTAAAGAGAGAGACCATCCTTTGGTGGTATTTGCTCTTCATTTCCTTGGCTGATCTGTAGAGGTTCCCAACAAAGCAATAGCATATGGGGTTGAGGCTGGAATTGGTGAGGCCAAGCCACTGGGCAAAAGGTCTGAGCTGCAGGATCCAAGGAGAAGGAGTCACATCCTGCAAAGATTTGGGGATGTTGAAATCAATCCAGATGTCCATCAGGTAGACGGGCAGCCAAGAGATGGCAAACAGCAGGACCAGGGCCACCACCATCTGTGCCACCTTCCTGCGGACCTTCAGCCTGGAGGCCGGCAGGGATCGGTTCAGGGCAGAGCTCTCCTTCAGCTGGCTGCTGCGGCTCCACAGCCGGCGCACCGTGAGGAAGCAGATGACCATGTTGAACAGGACGGGCAGGCAGTACAGGGCACAGAAGAGCAGGAAATTGTAGGCTTGCTTGAGCCTCTCCTGAGGCCAAATCTCCCTGCAGATGGAAAACACCAGAGGCAAGCCCTCCACCACCCCGATCTCATCCCGTTTGTTCATGAAGATGAGGGGCATGCATATCCCTGAGGACAACAACCACACCACCAGGATGGTGCTGAGGATCCTCTTCTGGGTGAAGAAAGACCGGGCGTTGAGCGGGTTGTGCACGCTGTAGTACCGGTTCACGCTGATCACGGTCAGGCTGAGGACGCTGGCAGAGACAGAAACAGCCTGGATGAAGGGCACTGCCCGGCAGAGGAAGTCCCCGTACACCCAGGCTTTGTAGATGAGGTTGCCCACGGTGATGGGCATGCAGATGCACACTACCATGAGGTCACACACGGCCAGGTTGATGAGGAGGCTGCGGGTGGCACTCAGGCTGGACACCCGACTCCGGCGCTTGCGGGTCAGCACCCTGATGGACATGATGTTGCCCACGAAGCCCACCACAAAGGACACCAAGTACATCACTGTGAGGCTGATGGTTACAGGCTCCTTCACAAAGAGGAAGAGCATCTTCTCCAGCTCTTCCCACCCCAGCTCCTGACTGCCGTTCCAGAGCCCGCCTTGGGTCTGGTTCTCCACCTGCCAGAGCTGCAGAGGGTCAGGGGGGGCCCCAGGTTCTGGGGGGGAGGAATCCATGCCTGAGTCCTCCCGTCGGGCAATCTGGGCTAACGGGGCAGAGCCTGCTGCGCTGCTTCCAGTGCACCGGACATGGCGAGCTGGGATCAGCCCCGCCTGCAAGAGAGGGTGTAGAGAGAAGGGGTCAGCGGGGGCTCGGGGCAGCGATCGCCCTTCACAGGGAGCTGCCGGGCCAGCAGTAGCTTATCCGCAACTTAGTTGAGAAGCGGCCGTAGCGCGGGGCGGCCGGGCTGGGCAGCGCGGCACCGGCACCGGCACCGGTCCGGCAGCGGCGGCGGGGCCGGCGGGAGCCCCTGCCCGGCCGCGGAGAGACGGCGCCTTCGCTGGGAGGACGGGGAAGGAGCCCCGGTCCCCCCGCAGCCCGCGGTCCCTCGCTCCCTTCTTCCCCCGAAAGTTGCGTGTCCCGCGGCCGCGCTGCCGGACCCCTGCCCCGGGCTGCCCCCAGACCCCCGGTCCCCCCCGGTTCCCCGTCTCTCCCGCGGTCCCGCGGCGCGGCGGCACTCACCGGGCGGAGGGCGGGCAGCTCCGGCCGGGGTCCTCCCGCCGGCAGCACTGCTGTGGATGTGTGCGTGTGTGTGTCCGTGTGTCCCCGTGTCCGTGTGTCCGTGCGTGTGTGCGGCGGCAGCGCCCGACCCGCTGCCACACGCGCGTGCTCGCACCCACCGCACCGCCAGCCCGGCGCACTCCCCGCGGCGCGCACACGCTGCACACCCCGCACAGAACCCCGCATACACCCCGCACACACCCCCGCACACCTTGCACGCCCCGCACACCCACAAAGCCACACACACACACAGAGCCCCGTTCTGAGACCCCTGCGCACTCACACACGCGGACCCCGACAGACCCTACTCACGCACCTCTGTAGACCCGCACACTCGGTGCACACCCCCCCTTGCACACACTCGGCTGCACGCACCTTCCTACAGGTACCCTGCACACCCGCAGGCACCCTGAGCATCCATCGCCCCGCTCCCTCCTTACCCCCACCCCCCGCATCCACTCCCGCACCCACTCCCGCACCTCTGCGTGGCCGCGCCCTCTTTGCACCCCCAGTCCCTTCCCGTGCACCCCTCCCCGCACACGCAGGTGCGGCTCAACCCCCGCAGCCCTCTCGCACCCCAAGAACACGCACACACACACCCACCACCCTCCCCCCGCAGAGGATTCCCCCGCCCCTCCGCCCGCAGCGCTGGCTGGGGCCATCCGGGGCCCGGCCCGGGATAGGCTAAGCTGGGACCAGCCGAGCCGATCCGAGCCGAGCCCCTGCCCGGGCCGGGCCGGGCCGGGATGGACTGAGCCGAGCCGAACCGTGCCAGCCGCCCCTCCCTCCTGGAGCCAAGAGCCCGGCCCGGCCGCGGTGCTGAAGGGACAGCTCCGCCCGGGACGGGCACGGACCGAGCACAGACCGGGCACGGACCGGGCACGGACCGGGCAGGGGCTGGTACGGTCGTGGACTATTCCTGATGGTCCCCTCCTCCTCTCCTGGGGTCCCTGGGTTCAGCTGTAGCAGACCCGGGACGGCCCCGGGCGCTTTACTTTAACACCTCCCACCGTCCTGAGGTTCTTGCGGATCTCGGCACGCCGAGGGTTAACACCACCACAGGTGTGACGGGAGCTCACCCGAACGAGGAGCGCTGCACAAAGAAACCCAACTTCTGGTCTCTTCTATTAAACTGAAGGAATGGGGAAAAGGAATGGTCATGGAAAAAGTCGCTTGAAAAGTTGAAGGGCTTGGCTGGGGAGCAAGGTTGGTTTGTAAAACGGAACTTTTGACTGGAGGTGCTCAGAGGATGCCAGTGAATCACAGGGGAAAATGTTTGATGAGGAGAATTGGTACCTCTGCCTGAGTTGTTTAGTTTTTATTCTCTTTCTTTGCCTTCTCTGAGGGAGAGCAAAGTAACAAAGACAGCCTAGTGGAGGCTGTTTGCCACTGAATGGTGCGTGCCCTTGATTTCACTGGGAAATTCCCCATCCTCTTTATTCTATGCATGTGAAAGAATAAAGTAAATATTTTTGGTCAGCCTTACGTGAAATGAAAGAAAGATCAGTAGTGGAGCTAGACTGGGGGGGGGGGGGGGGGGGGCAGGCAAATGTGACCAGACTGCAAACCTCTCCTGTGTGAGAATGCATTTGCTTTAAGCGTGTAACTGCTCATTCTCCTATAGTTTTGTGTATGTGTATTTATAGAGCTTCAGAGACAAACAACTTCCACAGATTAATTGCAGAGTGTTGCCCAGAGCACAAGGTACACATTATTCCATGCAGTGAAATGCACGGATACTCCCATGGATACCTAAAATCTGCTGCAGTTTCACAGCTGTTCCATGAGCAAATAGATCTGTTGCAATGAGGCAACTACAGGGACCAGCCTCGGAGCTGGCAATTGGAAATCTCCACGTGCCCGAGCCCTTGCCAGCCACTGACAGCCTCCCTATGGCAGACCTGCCATTACACATGGAAAACACAGGATGGAGGTGTTTAAGTCAACATTTTTAGTAGGGTATTAACAGAATACAAGGGAAGAGAGTACAGAAATGTGCCAGGGGTTGTTTTGTTCAGGTAGTTGCCTTCCAAATGTTCAAGCTAATAAATACATTTAACTTCTTTTTTTCTCCTCGGTGCACTTTATTTGTGCATGATTTACTGCTGAGGAACCTTTAGGACTTCAGGACTAAATTACTAAGTTAATCAATGGTTTGATATAATTAGAATGAATCTGCTTTTGCATCCGTTGACACAACTCACAAGTGCCAAGTCATCTCTAGCAGCAAATGACGAATCCATACGCTGTGTACAGCTGACAGAGAGGACAGGGCATTGATTATAATGAGTTCATTGATTCTAACAAGTTCAAAGTCCCCAGATAAGTCAAGATGGGGAATCTCCAACTGAAAGAAATGCTGTACCCTTTTCACATTGGTTTGCCTCTTACAGAACAGATTTGAAGTGGAAGCTAAATAAAGTCCACTGGAGACAGGAGCCATCCTTCAGCAGCAAGGGCAAGGGGCTGGGCTGTGATCATACAGCAAAGTGCATCAGAAATAACCCACCAGTCTCACTGGAGTTACAGCTGTGAACAACTGACCTGAGAGGAGTGAGTCAGCCACTTTGGGGCTTTGCCAGAATCTCAAAAAACCTCACATTTTCCATGCCAGCTACATGTGCCCAAACCTGCCCTGCCCACTGCGCATCAGAGTCCCGGGCCAGGGTAAATTTAGCCTCGCAGCCTCAGCACAGCCTCCCTGCTCCCACTGCAGCAAGAGCTGGGCGTCACACAGAGCCCGCAGTGATGCTCTGCCTGTCCCAACAATGGGTGTAAATTCAGGAAACCCTGAGGGTTTTCCAGCTTGTGCTGGACCTTGAGAGTGTGAAGGTAGAGCAAATCCTCTGGTTGTGCATCTACTTACAGCAACTCATGTGCTCTCCCTGCTCAAACTTTTCTCCCTGGTACCCAGGCTCTCTGCCAGGATTTGGGGAATACACAGCCCTGTGTGGCTCCCAACGCACCCACATCCCTGACCCCTGTGTGATGCCTGGCACCCGACCAAAGGGCTCTTGGCTCTCTTGGCTTTCTCCCAGTGCACATCCCGACATGCCTGATGTGTCTCAGCTGGCACAGTTTGAGGTAAAGGCCTGTTGTGAGGCTATAGCTGCTCTCTCCTCCTGTGCTTGTCCAGCAGGTAGGTGGGTTGGGTTCTGCTCACTTCACACAGATCAAACAGCATTAGGGCCTGTCTCAGTCAAGCAGGGCTGGATTGGTGCTACCGGGACAGGCTGCCAATGGTGCTGCTTGTGTTAGGTGAGCTAGGAGCACGTTCCAGGCTGTTAGGGGTGAGCACTGGCACTGGTGAAATTGTTTCCCACTTGCTTTTGCCGGGAGGTGCTGTTTAGACTGCCCTTGGAAAGCACCGGATAAAACCCACCTTCATTGCCACTTACCCCTTCTGCCCCTCACTCTTTTTGACCGATGGCAGGGACACAGGAGAACCTGGGGGACGCAGGAGAACCCCCCAGCCCTCACATCTGCTCCTGTGCTGTGCATGCTCCTTCCCCCTCCCAGGACCCTGTTGGGATGTTGTGTGTGAGCATTTCTAATGCCGAGATAACCACAAGTGATACTGAATCCTGCCTCTCTTGCCATCAGCAGAGAGTAACAACATCACCGTGTGTTAACTCACATTGGATAAAAAAAAATACCTACTCTTCTCTGGGACATTTCCTTACAAATCTCTAACCCAGCAACAAAACTCCCCAAATCCTCTGTGCCATCGGCCCGGGGATCTCTGAGCCGGCTTTGCCGCTCCCTCTGCTGGTGACTCTGCTCCGTCCCCGTGCCAGCGCTGCTCCAGCACCGCAGTTTTGGGGCGGACACGAGCTATTTCTGGCCCCATGATCCAGCTCCTCATCACGGCTCCCGTGTTACATTCACAGATGTCAGCGCTTTGATGCTGCTGTGAATCCAGGAGAAAATAAGAGGCCAACGCTGCTCACAATCAAAGGCAATACAAAGGAGATGCCAAGTGCACTTCAGATTCTTTGAAAATAAAACAGCGAAGCAAATGAAAAACATCTGGGAATTGATGTTTGTTATTTGTAATTACTTCCATGAGAGTGAAAATCTTTGTTCTCTCAGTAGTCTTCCCTCAATCAAAAAATGAAACATTTAAACTGTCTCCAGTGTCCTTTTGAGGATTTTAAGTGGAGAATGGGTGCATTTTTATGTCTGAGAATATTCAGTGGCCAGTTTTCATAAACAGATATGTGCCAAATTCCATATCTTCTGTCCTTTTCATTGGGCGCCTTTTAGATTGAGTGCTCTGGAAATGTAGTGGCTGAAAGAAAATGATAATTTTGAACAGAAGAATTTGTCTAATACAGTGTTCACCCACTCAAGAACAATGAAACACCATTTTGGCATTGTAGTGATTGAGAAATCTGTCTTTCAGATGTCTTTGCTTGTGGTTTGTGCAGAAATTCGGGCAAGCTAAACCTGCTCCTGCAGACCTCCTGTTTAAAGCCTGGGCCGCACCAAGTGAACTTGGCCCTCTCTCACTGAATGGAAGATCCTAAATGGATGTATAATGAGTCAAAAGTGAATGTTTTAAGGAGAAATCAGTGCTTTAGATCCCTAAATCACTGCACACATTTACAGAGAAGGTTTTGAAGTGAAAATGAGCATCAAGTCAAGTCTTTGAGAAGTTAAGAGAGCCAGGACTTGGCAGAGGAGGCAGCTGACACATAAAGCAATCCTCCAACACTGCCTGCATTCATTCAGCCCTTCTCTCCCTGGAGCTGTGATCTAGGACCATTTACAGCAATAATGGGATTTCCTCCATGCCCATGTTCTGTGTGGTGCTCTCACTCTCTTGCTAAGTACAGGCACCACAAAGCCCTGGGGAGAAATATTTAGAACAAGACTGAAAGCAAAGCCCAAATCAAGCAGATTTGGTGACTGAAGAAATCTGGTGGTCCGAGCAGGTTTGTGGGGCTCCATTTCATCCTATTATGACTCCAAGCAGTGATGCTACCAAGGAGTGGTGCTGCCAGGGGAAACAGCATTACGAGCAGGGGCTGTCAAACCCTCCCTCCATCCTTCTACCTGCATGCTCCACATTTGAATATCAATACATCTTCCTTAGTGCTCTATACCCAGGTGCAACAGGCTAATAAATGGCTTTCTAGATGACAAATCTTCCTGGGTTTCCTCATCTGATTGCCATCTGGGAGAAGTCTGACAAAGGCTTTAAATTTGCCACTGTTTTGCCTTTTCCCAGCTGCAGAGGCTTGCAGAGGGAAATGCGGGGAGGCAGGAAGGAAAGGCTCTGCAGAAAAAAAACACTCTCAGGGCCCAGATCTGCTAGTGTCAGAGAGGAGATAAAGATTTTAGAGAATACAATAGGAGGGAGTTTGTCTTTCTGAGCAAGATTACTTACTCTCAGCCTAGGTGATACTTTGCCAGTAGCTGTCACAAAGCAGATACCTCAGGGATCAGGTTGCAATGAGACTTGGAATTTGACCGCATTTGCAACAAGGGCTTGGTGATCAGTCAAGGGTTATGTGTTTAAAAATCAGCTTCCTATATTTTATACTTGCAATCAGGAAATTCTTTGGATTTGTGCTCTCTGGTTTCAAGAGAGGATCAGCTGGGAAGCAGGGAGAGATGTGATTCTAGTTCTGAATGTTCTCCAATGTTTTGACAGCATAAGATAATCTGTGAGTTATTATTTATTTTCGGCAGCCTTTTAGAAGGAATCCCCACAACTAAAGAAAACCAGGCAGGCAGAGGCTTTGAGGGGCTGTTAAACTCTTGTCAGGATCAGTTGCAAACTTTTTTCTCCCAATGCCTCACCTCTCTCTGTGCAGTGACTCATGTGGAAAAGCTCAGGCAATTTACTGAAGTACAATCACTGCCCTCTCATCACTACTGACTGCATCTGTCTCTCTGCTTCCAGTGTGTGTTCACAGCACAGAGTAACTTCAGGAAATGAAAGCTGACAGTAGCTGCAGCTCGGTGCAAAGGGGGAGGAGGTTACGAGGTGAAATAACTGCATCTCAGTTTTACCCCCAGTTTTTGAAACCAGCAAGCTTTTTGTGCCATAGATCACACAGCAGTTGCTAAGTCTTTGGAAAAGGGATGTATGGAGTAAGCAGAGAAAAATGAAGGGTTGGTGGTGGCTCTTTGATTATTGTGTGGGCTGGAGCATGAAACGAGCTAGAAAAATGCTGATTAGTATGGGAGAGCACAGCGATGGTGTCTGAGTACAGGTGGATGGAAACTCCTTGGGCTGCTGAGCAGCCCTGGACCTCACTGAAGACAAGGGGCAGACTCAGGAGTGCAGCCTGCAGGGGTCCAGCATGGGGCCTCATGCTGACTCATTAAGGCTTGGGTCAACACCTGATAGACCATGAAAACCCCACTCAACCTACCCATAGGCTCCAGGGCCAGGCCAAGAGCTGCAGGGCGAGAGCATCAGGCTGGAGACAGAAGCACCTGATTCCCTCCTTCCTTTTCTGCTTTCATTTCCTGCAGGTGCCTTGGTTCCCTCACCTGCACAAGGTGTTATGACAGTTCTTTTTATAGTTTACTTGGATCTTTATGAGTGCTTTTTAAGACTCCAAAAATCTTACAATAATGTGATGGTGCAGAGAAAACATCCAAATCTCTGTAGGCTGTTGTCTTGTGCTCCGCTAAAACCAGAGATTTGGCTAGTGATGTCCACATGGCTTGAAGAAATAACATGATAAATTGCATCTAGCTTTGGCAAGAGGGTCTTGGACAGACTGTGGGACTGGAGGGCCAGAAAATCTGGGCATCAGGTTAATTTCTGTCACCCTTTCCTCAGGCAACAGTGATGCACAGTAACTCAGCTGCCAAATAAAGTGATACCATCAGCTTCCAATTCTTCAACTCAAGAGCTGAGCCTTTCTTTCAGAAAATAATCCCTCTCCAGCCTTTCATGACTGGAGCTGTTACCTGCCACCATGCATACAAAATCAGGCCTGGGAGGTGTGCTTTTCTGACTGAGCTGGCTCTGGATGGAGATGCTGTGTGTTAAAATGGCTTTACAAACCTCTCTTTAATTGCAATGAAAGAAACATCCCTCTGCTTTCCACCAGAGACTCTTTTCTAGCTGCATCCTGGGCCTGCCTGGGGCCTCAGAAATGCCTCTTCCCCATCAGAACTGAGAGTTACTACTCCTTTCCTCTGTTTTCCTCATACTCTTCAGAAAAAGGTGGTACATTTGCCCAGCGTGTCCCTCAGTCCTGCCAGCAAGCACCTGTGACTCCTGAGCCTTTAAGGAGTTTGACAGCCCACAGGGGTGGAATAAGCAGCCTCTTAGATAAGGACTCCGAGATGTGAAGCAGAAAGTCACTGCTGATAAGGTCTGCACTTCTAGCAGGTGTTTGTGTGCTGGGGAAACAGCCCTTGGGGATGTGGGAAATTAGAGATGCCATAGACAAGAGGCCAGGGTCACTGAGTTGCACCACAAGGCAGCTGCTTATTATGAGTGAAGATCTCTGCCACAGACCAGCTGTTGTCCACCAGGAGATGCTCAGGGGGGCATTGAAATGAGAGGAGAAAGGGAATTTTTAGTTAAACGGCTAACACCTGCCCTCCTCCTGCCTTTCTTCATCAGAGCTACCTCCTAGCACTGAGAAAGTAGCTAAACCTCCAGCATCAAATTTGGTAGGTTTGGGTTTTTTTTTTTTGTACGGGGGTGGTCATGTTGAAAAAAAAAGCTATCAAGTTGCAAAGTGAGTATGGGGCAGAGGCAACCTGTGTGATATTCTTGTTTTTTAGAACTTTCCTCAAAGGTTTTGTCACTGCATTGGCAACAAGTCCTTGCCCTTTCCCCCCCTACCTTTCCTGCCTCCAGGCAGGACCCAGGCTGATATTCAATTGTCCCTTGCTAAGGTTGGCACGGCTGGTGTCCGTCAGTCAGTCCCACATCCCCAGGCTGCTGCTGTGCTGGTGAGACGTGACTGTGGCTGACGCGGGAGCTGTTTGCTCACCAGCCTGTGAGGAGATTGATGGAGTTTGCTGCTGGGGTGTGTGGTGATTGCCAGTGCTGTCAGTGACACCGAGGGGCAGCTCTGATCAAGCATCAGCAGATGCTCCACAGGAGATCTGTGAAACTGCCAGAGGGGACCCTGACCCTGGGAGTTCTGGCACAGCTCAAGCACGAAGGACTATGAACCCTACTTTCCCCTTGTTGATCTGGGGATGAACCAGAGCATTTCTGAGCTCGTGGATCCAGTCCCAATGAGGACAACTGGTGGGAAAGGGAGAACCCACGTGGGAGGTTGTCACTTCTGTCAGCTTTGCCTCCTGAGAGATATCTCTCTTTCTCAGGTAGCCCTTCCTGGTTTGTGTAAGCCTTACAAGCAGCAATTGCTGCTTTATCTACAGATCCTGACTAGGATAGTCCCTATCCCTTCCCACAGCAGTGTTCTCTCTGGAACATTCCAGCTGGCTCCTGTGCAGCACTTGGCCACAGCAAAAATACTGAGCCTGACTGTGAGGTTGGGCAGTGAAATTCTGGTGGAATCCTCCAGAGCTGCACCCCCAGCTGCTGCAGCCCCTTCCCCTTCAAAAGGCCTCTATTCTTCAAAAATACCCCTGGGCAGGAGCTTGTCTCTATCAGTTCTCCACCCAGTCTCAACCCCCAGGTCATGAACAGGAAGACTGATCAAAATTTGGAGGAAGGATTAATTTGTTCCCTTTGATCCCCTCAATACCAGCACATGATGCCTCTCTGCAAGTCTGCTGTGCCAGCCCTACTCCAGAGAGTTTAACTGACCATTGTAATTGCAGGGCTTAATTTTTTTCTGGAGTTTTTCCTCAAGGGACAGATGAGGGTCACAGACTTGGAGGGCATCTCATTCCCCTAAAAACTGCAAAACAGCTATAAACAGCCAGCCCTGAAGTTTTGCTTCCAGCAGTGTTCTGTAGAATCCCAGACCTCTCTTGCTCTGCAGCCCCCTTCACCCTTGGCCATGTTTTGGCTGGAGGAGACAGCAGATAAAACCCTGAAGGCAGTAGCAGAGCTGGGGATGTGTCAGGAGAGATGGGTGCAGATGGCAATGAAGTGAGATCAGCTGCTGGCAGGAGCTGGGAGGGATGTGTCCAGGAGTCAGGGCATAATCTCTGACTCTGCCTGATTTTTGTGGCATCTCTGTATTTATTTGTACTTGAAATGCTTTTGCCCATTTGTCTGTGGTCGTTTGCACTTGTTTCTGGGGAACAATGAAAATGTGGGGTGCTCCTGCAGCAGTGGCTATGGATGCAGCTGGTGGCCATATAAGCACAAAGTATTACCCTTATAAATAATTTCATCACTTTTCCTCCATGAAAAATTATCTGTCTTTATCAGCCCCCAAAAAAGCACAAATAGAAAGGGCAATTTCTTTCAAACGCTGCTCAGCCTTATCAGAGGGATGACACAGAGATCCCAGCAGGCTTGGTTTTGTCTGGGTTTGTGCCTGTTTTGCTGAAGGCATGGCCATGAGAGCAAAGTTTGTTGAAGCCTTGGGTTACATTATGACAACCAGAATTTGAGTCGACTCCCTTGTCCCATTGGTGATGGATTTATTCCAGGCTGGAGGAAGTCTCACCATCTCCAACTTTCCTGACTTGCCATCAAGACCAGTGCTACTTCCAAAACATGTTTTCTGTTCTTTTTTTGGGGGAAAAGATACCCTTTGGCACCTTTTTGCATTCTCAGTGGGCCCTTTGCTACAAGAACAGGATGGTTTCCTGTTAGCGTTCTTTATAGGCTGGAAAAACACTAGAAACCTCTTAAGAGATTCATAAATGTCAGGTTTGTGGAATCATGTGTTGTGGTTTTCTACACCCACCTCTTCCTCACAAGTCCTTGAAACTGCAAATAGAAGGATGTTCTGGGGATGGCCAGTCTGAGCACTGAGAAAAGGCCGGAGCAAAGCTGCAACCTTCAGAGGTCTCATCCAAAGGCAAGGATGGATCAGGGCTGACTTCTTACTGAATGATTTCTCCTCAATGGAAAGGACTGGCAAGGCAGGATCATCTTTGCCTTTTCCATCAGGAATGTGCTCTGTCTTATACCTGAGGAACGAAGGAATGATTTGGGGGCAGCTGTAATTGCATTTTTGGAATAAGTTCCTGTTCAGATTTAACACTGTGACATTACGCTGTTTATGATGCACGTAATTAAAACAAAGTGAAAATAACATCTTTTACTCTGCTGTGGCCTGGAGTCAGAGCTATGTTGTGCTCCAAGGAAGAGGCTGCAAAAGAGAAGAGGGTGCAAGGAACAAGTGGATTGTTTTGAGAGACAACTAAAAAGGGGGAGAAAAGAAAACAATAAAGCAGAGGAAAGCCAGAGGCTATCCATGCATATCCCCAGGCACTCTGTTCATTCCAAGCTTATCATCATTTCAAGACCTTGGTTTGCTCAGTCTCTGTTGCTGGAGTCCAGCTGCATTTCTGGTGCATGAGGGAGGAACCATGTGCTTTTATGTATCTCCTCAAGCTCTTGCCCTTCTGTGACACACTACACCACTCTGGGGGTCTGTCTGAGAAGCCTGGACTTGGCAGGACTAGAGCTGAGCAAACATCTCTCAGCTGGTGAAAGGAATCCCTGGTAATACCCAGTGATCCACCTACAAGGGACCTTCACCTTCTATTAGCCCTCAAAGCAAAAATGCAGTATTTTCCCAATGCCAAAATCACACAAACCTCAGCCGTGTCCTTCTGCCCCGTGATCAGCCCCTGCTCATGGCCAGGTGCCTGGATTGGCAGGGAATGAATGATTTAATGGATCTGCCGAGAGAGCGATGTTGCAGCAGGGATTTCCTTGGTTGATTTTATTTAGGCAAATCTGGTATCATTCTTACCCAGCTTCTGGAAAGAAGTGTCCCTTTCCACCCCTAACATCCACATTCACCACGTGGCCAGCTGAGAACTGGTGCTCATTCACACCCTACTCTTGGGCAAACACAATTTCTAAGGTAGCATTCAGGTGTCCAGACTACTCAAGACAGGTTTTGATGTGCAGCAAAGAGGATCAGACCTACAAAGCCTGTTGTGCACCCTAAGGTGTAGGGGGAGATGGTCTTTGATGGGCTGGGCTACAGTGAGTGACGTGGCCGGGTGATGTCTTAGCAGCTTGTGATGGAATGACCATCCCTTCCGCTATGAGGACACATGGCTACCTCCCTGGCTGGTGGTGGCATGTGGAAATGGGGAGGAAATGATCCCTGGCTGGATCAGGAGCTTAAGGGGGAATGGTCTGTGAGAGAGTCCCAACTCTGGTTTCTACTAAAGACCTCGTTTGGTGATTTCCACTGAAGAAATGTCAATATCATTGAGAATCTGCAGCTTGGTGATGGATGAAAGATTCTTCTGCCGATGCTTGTACTGCAGGACTTTGTTTTCATTGATGAAAATGTGGAAATAGTCCTGGTCAGAGTAGATTTCAACCTGAAAGAGAGACTGTGTTAGGTTCATGTGGCCTTACTGGACCTTGCTTCCATCATGTCAGTGAACTTCTGGATCTGTCCACCCACTTCAAATCCTGCCAGAGCTGACACACAGGCTGCTCACCCCCACTCTGGGCAAAAGGAGAGAATAACTGAGATTTTTGTTTCATGATAACAAAATCTGGTGGTAATGCAAAACCTAAATTGAAAACAAATGCAGCATCCAGGGATTATTGATGGAGCTCTGCATGTCTGTGCCAGAGCTGGTTATAAATCACCAGGTTATAACAGAATTACTAACAGGAGACAAAGCCAGAGAAGGGGTGTTGCTGGGTATGGTGCTGGCAGGAAATATTGGGAGCACCCCAATATTTGCTGGGTTATTCCAGTTACACCTGAGGAGACCTGTGGGGTGACACAGGGTTACCTGAAAGGGTTCCTTTGCTTTGAAAGGGAAAGTGTTGTTAACCTCTTCCTGCCCCCAGTGGCTGTTGAGAAAAGAGTTGCAGACGATTCTGGAGCTGGAGAAGCGAGGGTTAAAGTGGAGAGCGATTTGGTCTCCAGGATCAGAGAGCAAATTAATTTCAAACCTAAGACAGTGAGAGAAAAGTGATGGAGAGCTGTGGAGCGATGATGCTGGCCCTCGTGAGCCACGAGAGCTGCGAGCAGAGTGTGTCCTTACATGCTTGAGCTGGAACTGGTCTTGCCCTGGACCACGATGCTCCATCCAGGACAGATTCCCTCTGGGTGCAGGGCCTCGAACTGCAGACAAGGAGCAGGACACAGAAAGGTGGCAGAGATGCAGTGCCCCACTCAGTCCTTACACTTCTTTCTCACCTTTTCATTGTCATCTTCTTTCTCTCCCCTTCCCACACAGGCACACTCTCTATCCCCGTCTTTTTCTTGATCCTAAATAATCTCAGGGACTCTAAACTGATAAGAAATCAAGTCTCTATGACACCGAGTTGATGAAGTGGGATTTGTTGTCCCCAAGGTCTTTTGTAAAGAGCTGAGCGGGATCAGAGAGCAAAAATTAAAGAAGAACTTGTATGCCTTCGTTATTGTCAGGACACAAAGATATTCTGCTTCTCTCTGCACCTGAGCAATACAAAATCTGAAGCAGAAAACTTTGTGATGCTTTGAAGCAGAGGAACAGGTGTAAAGTGACATCCAGTCTGAGCTCATCCAGCATTACATGGCTGATTCTTCCCCCAAGTTCCTGCCTGATCCCCTGTTCCACGTGCTCTCCCCATCTCCAAGGTTAAACTTGCATAAAATGAGCTGGAAAATGTTCCTTTCTGAATAATTCATAGTTTTATTAAATAAATCGTTTTAATAAGAAGTTCTTGCCATTTCACCCCACTTTTTTTTCTAGCACTCTAATGATCTTGCATTTCTAAGCATCCCCTCTTGCAAACTTATTGCTCACATTGGAAGAATTTCCCCAGCCTTGACATCTCCACTGTCAGTTGTGTGCCTGTTTCTCCCTTCCTATAGCTCAGGACTTCCATTCCCCTGTTTCTTTGTCTGTCATGAGTTCCTATTTCCAATGCTTTTTTGGGATATACATACTTTTGGGCAGGAGCTGAGACATTTGGTCAGGAGCTGGCGATGGCCAGCCTCACACCCTTGTGCCTGGCTACTTTAGGGGGGCAGCTTTGGGATCCCACACATGGTCACTGAAAGGCTCTGACCCGTGTTCACCCCTGTGAGACACAGGCAGCTGCTGGAGCTAAGTTGTAGTTTCAAAGAGCGAGTGATGATGGCAGCGCCCAGGTTCACGTTGCCTCGGCCCTTAGCTTGTCCTCATTGCAGCAACCCCAGCAAGAGACACACCACACACAGGGAAAGAGCCATCCCCTCTTTGCTGCTGGCTGTCCCAGCACAGGGAGGGCAACACACAGGTCTCAGCTAAAACCCTCCAAGTGAGAACTGCTGCCATTAAAGCAGCATTACCCCAGACCAGCCCTGGTACAACCAAGATGAAAATCTGTCCTACTGCCCGCTACTGAGCACCTGAAGCTCAGGTTTGCAGACTGACAGAGAGGAGCAGCACTGTAAGTAGCACTCCTGTTTTTCAGGATTTCTACCTGTCCTGCCCTTCTCTGCCGCTTTCCCTTATCCACTACCAGACCCGTGCTGTCACCCCCACACAGCCCAGGCAGTGCCACATCCTGTCCCCAGCGCTTACCCGCAATGCCATCGCTCGCCGGCCCCGCGCTGCAGCCCCTCCCGGGCGCACGGACAGAGGGGTCTTTATAGACACTGCCGGCCAGGAGCCCACGTATGCAGGGATTGGCATCACCAGCGGGCTGAGGACTCCTGTCAGAGCTGCCAGGCACGGCCGAGATGGGGAGCAGCAAATCCCGCTGAGCCCGGCAGGGTCAGCCCGTTCACCCGTGTGGGACTAATCCAGCCCCGCTGCTGCCCGCAGCGCTGGGCTCTGACGTGATGGAGCCGTGTGTGGCAGTGATCCAGGAGGGTCAGATCTGTTTAAGGCACGAAGGAAGGATGGGGACTCCCAAAGCTGAGGGAGATACCGTGAGTCGTATCCACCTCAAGGTGCAGAGAGAAGGGAGGTGCAGAGGAGAAATGGTGCCTCCGACAGGGGCTCGGCTTCACCCTGACCATCAGAGATTGCTTTCCCTCCCTGTTTTCTTTTTTCTCTCTTTGTGAGTCACAGCCTGGCCTGAAATGAGCTGATGCCAGCTCTGTCACAGCCGCTTTTCCCCCTTGTGGCGCCCCAGGGCCGGCCAGGCTCGGGATGCTGCTGTGCTGAGCTCAGCATGCCCCGGTTCCGCGTTTCCCTTCCCTGCTGGGGACAATACAGGGATTTGGGAGCAGGGTGAGTGAGGCTTTGTCCAGTATTTCCTGACATGGAAATGCACCAAGAAATGAGCAGCGTTGAAATGAATTTCAGTGATGAGGTGTTTTTACACGGGCAGTCAGCATGTGCTGCTAAGAAGCTGAGCTGGGGAAGGGAGGGATGGTTGTGCATCCCCTCCTTTCCACAGTGTAAATGTCTTAAAAACACTAAGCACTGTCCCCATCCCTGTATGCATGGGAGGCTGTGATGGTCCTTGGCTGGTCCTACAGGAATCCATGGCTTTCGTGGTTAAAACCCCCTTCGTGTATGGGCCACAGTGCTGGTGTTATTTAATGTTTGTTTTATTTCCGGCAGATAAGCAGAATGATAACTACTATCCCAGGCTCCGGTGCCCTTGGCAGACAACTAAAAATGCAATTCAGCAGACATAGAAGCCAACAGCCTCTCTTGGGGCTGAAAAAGCCAAGTCCCAGGCCAGGATTTGCCCATTCGGACTCTCACAAAACCAAACCTTGGGAAGCTGAGCTCTGCCGCGGTCTCCTTGCCCTGCTCCCGGCTCTCCAGGCGCTGTGCTGAGGAGCAGGAGCAGAGCTCTGTGCTACAGATGGCAGCATTGGGTCGTGCAAGGGAGCCGTGAGCCAGCAGCAGAGGTGCCGAGGTGGTGTTGGAAGGACAGGGACAGGACATCCCACCTGTCACTCCTTGGGTTGCTGAAGGACGATGAACATTGGTGTTTCCAATCTGTCCACCTGCATCTTTCCTCTTCTTATGACCTGAACCCAACATTGTGTTTTCACCCCCCAAATCATCACTCCCTGCTCGTTTCTGCTGCCTGCAAGGGAGTGCAGGGAGAAAGGGCTGCGTTTGAGATACTCACAATGATGGTAGGCAGAACCGCTGTCCTGCACGTAGGAAAGGAGGTGTCTGCAAGCTAAATAAGTGTGTCAACTTCATAATAATTATGTTAATGATATCAGTGGATGGGGGAAGGCTTGGGCACTGCAGGGCAGGTTGGGTTCAGGCAGGCTGAGCCTCCTTCTCAAAGGGTGAGTCTGGGTCACCCCAAGTCCAGACGGGTCTCCCAGAGCCTTTTCCCACTAGACCAAATCAGGGGCTACGATTTCCCCAGTGCACACCTCCATGCAAGTCTTCTCGAGACTTGCTCATCTGCTACCTGCCAGTATTTATACCTCCTCTGCAGCCATTTCAGCTTCTTGAGGGAATTCCTAAAACTCCCCCATGCAAGCAGGAGTCAGCCCTGTGCTTCAGCCATGCTGCCTTAGGAATGTGTTACCCCAGGAAGGTTTTGGGACACTGCTTTGCTGGCCCCCCCCCTTTCCCTTTCCCCCAGATCTATGGCTCTGTGATAGCTGCCTGCTCCTTGTTGCTCTGCTTGGGATCTCTCTCCAGCACTGCTGTCCACAAGGGACTGGTCATGGCAGTGCTCTGCCAGGGCTGGATGGTGTGTCTGCTCCTCCAGGCTTAGTGCAGGAGAGAAAATAACTATAAAAGCCTTTTGAGCTACCTTGGTGCCACAGACTGTGGTATCTCTCTATTTCTGCAATCTCACCCTGCTGTGCTTTATGGAACTGGCCAGGAGAGGGCTGGAGAGTGCAGTCAAATCCCCGAGATAAGTTATGAGAAAATTCACACATGGTCCTAACTCTAACTCTCCTCTAACTCTGGAAGAGTCTGATGCAACACCTGCTGCTGCTCTGGGACAGGGGTCAGTGCTGCAGCCTGAAGCTCTCAACCCTGCTGTAAGGAGACTCCAGGCTCTCTGGCAGCTGCTCAGCCCAAGCAGCCCAAGGCAGCTCATCAGAGAGCACCGAAGGAAAACATCACACCCTGTAAGGTGGCAAGAGAAACAGGGGGAAGCTGACACCCCGGCACACGCTGCTGGGTGCTGGCTGAGCCTCCTGCCCCTCACAGCAGTGTCAGCCCCACTAACGAGAGCGGCCTCGGCACTGGCAGCTTCTGGGAGCTGTGTGTTTGTCAGATTTTCCATTCTTGGGCCTCCTGTTAGCATGTCCCATCATCCTCCCAGGCAGGCACTGGTGCTGGGGAAGGGAAGGATATGTCCTCTCACCCAGCAGCTGTCTGGGTAGCTGCTGGGTGTGGAATTCTGCTTTTACTCTTGTGGCTGGTAAGAAAAGGAGCCTGGCTCTGTCCCGGACAGTGCTGTGAATGTGACTCATTGCAAGGGATGTCTCTGCCTCTCATTGCTCCTTCCCCACACTGGTGAAAAGGGGGAGGTGAC
Organism: Corvus kubaryi; assembly: GCF_017639235.1. Classification (NCBI taxonomy): domain Eukaryota; kingdom Metazoa; phylum Chordata; class Aves; order Passeriformes; family Corvidae; genus Corvus; species Corvus kubaryi. The sequence continues at coordinate 4,766,849 of NW_024581129.1, forward strand.
CTCACCCCTCGACAGGGCCATGAACCCACACTTGTGCAACTGAGGCCAAGCCTGGAGCCGCTGCTGTCCCCAGCACTGCTCCTGCTCCCCTCTCAGGACTTCCCTTCTGCGGCTTTGAGGAGCAGGGATGAAAGGCAAGGGAGTGGAAACACAAAGCATGCCTGGTTTATTTTATTTGTGACTGGCCTCTGCTTAAAAGGAAACCAGCATTATCAGTCCCAGCACTGCCAGGTCAGATGAGTAAACGAAAGAGGAGGGTTTTGTTTATGATCGGGAGCTCAGGATTGCTCTTATATGGGCATCCCACCAGGCGCTGCCTGCTGCCACCTTGCTGCTGCTCCTGTCAGGGGATGGCCAGGCTCAGCCAGAAACTGAACCAGGGTCTTCCAGAGGTGAAAGTCTTGAGGCAGACAGTGGCTGAGATCAGGTTGTACCTACCCCTCCTTCTTTGGCTCAGGGCAGCTACATGTGCTGGGACAGCAACCTCCCTGCTGCCAGCGCTTCCCAGCAGGTCTGTACCCACACCTGCTACACTGTTATCCTGCCAGGCTCGGTGAACTATGACTGTCCTTTCCTGCTCAATTCCCCAGGGAGAAGGTGGTAAAACCATGTCAGAGTAGGTCCCTTTGCCCTCACCGGTGATTCCAGCTGGAAAGGAATGGTGGGTTTGGGGCATGGCTGGTGCTGGTCCTCACCCATTGCTCCTGCTTCATGAGGAGCAGGCAGAAGGTAAACACACGACCTGGCAGAGCCTGGTGTTTAATGCCTGGGGTTTTTAGAGCCAATATTTGATCATCCGTAAATAATTGCCCTGCTGTATATGCAGGGACCTGATTTATCCTGCTCCTCGATGATACCTTCCAAACTCCTCGGGGACACATCTGTCTCCCTCTTCCTGGTGATTGATGGAGAAGGAGAAGAGCTGGCACTTGGCCTCATTGTGCTCCTCAGAGTCAGCTTGTGGGTGTACTGCTTGTCCCTCCACGGTGGTCTCTGGCTCAGAGCTACAGCAATGACAGATCCTCAGGGAGAGGGGGGTTATGTATGAACACTCCCTGCTCATTTTCATGTTGAATCCCTGGTTCCTGGGGAGTGGTGTCAGCATTGTCAAATCCCCCTTCATCCCCCATCACTAATTCTTGCCAATTCAGAAGTGCTTCCCAGAGGCTTCCCAGGTGAGGTTTGTCTCAGGGAGCCATGCTTCCTCTGTTTGAGCAGGTTTTATTCCATGCTGAATGATTTACTGCCCCAAAGCAGGGGGGGAGGACGAGGCACATCCCTGGAGGGGCTGCAGCTTGGCCTCGTGCTCTGCTCCAGCGCTCGGCTGCGTGCACAAGTAACAGCACGACCATCTCCTGCTGGTGCTCCCCCTGCAAGCTCCGTGCCAGCCCCTTGGCCAGGGAGCCCACGTGGCAACAGGCCTGAGCACGGCACAGGCGGGCCACACTCCACGTATCCAAGCCTTACCCCTGCCCCGGGCAGCAGCGCGTGGGCTGGAGCCGCAGTCATGCGCCCAAGGTGGGTTTGGAGAAGACGCAGAGGAGAGGGGAGTCTGGGGCAGTGGAAAGAGGGAGGGAGGCAACCTGTGGGGTTTTGGGGATGCTCTGGGGTTCAGGGAGCAGCCAGTCACAGGTGTCTCCGGTGTGCTGGAGCCCTTCTGGCTATTGACAGGTTTCATAGGATTGTTTGGGTCTGGGGAACATCGGAATTTGCGTAGCCCTGCTTTTCCACCATTTTCTATTGAGATTTATTAACATAAGGAGTCATAGTCAGGTTCTGACATCATAGAAACCTTTCCATGGCTATGTTTGATATCCCCATCACCCCTGAAAGCAGCTGCCCCACAGGCTGGGTCCTAGAGAAGGTCCAGTTTGGGGTCAGATGGTGACTGGCACCAAAGGAGGCAGAAAACCTCCAAAGAGAAGAAAACAATGAGACTGTCAGTGTCACAAACCTTTCAGCCTCCTCAGCTCAGCCTTGCTCAGCCCAGCCCTGAGTGACCTTTCCCAGGCAGAGAGAAGTGCAAAAAATACCCAGGAGGAAGATGTGCCAAGGCCAGGGACAGCACAGCCCCTTCTCAGCAGGCAGCCAGCCTGGGGAGCTCTGTCCATGAGCCACCATCCAGCAGGGTGGCAGAGATGGTGCTGCCTCCAGCCAGGATGAGCAGTTTTTCCTCCAGGCAGACCAGTGGTGGTCAGCACTGGGACACAATAGATGGCATCATGCCAGGCTCCTGGAGCTGCTGATAGAAATGTGAACTCCACCCCAAGGAGACCACTGGGGAGCTCAGAGGGGGCTTGGAGGCATTTGTGGGGGAGGAACTCTGGGTTTGGTCAATGAAAAGAGTTTAGGGATTGAGAGACTTGCAGCTCTGGGATCCAGAGCATGTCCTTCCTCTACCTCTGGGTATTTGACCCACTTCTTGCACCACCACTGCTTCCTTCTCTTGGTCCTGTTGCACTGAAGCCACCAGGGTGTCACCTGCCCTGCTGCATCAGAGGGACAGTGACAGTAGCAGAAGGGATGTAGGGTCTACTCCCCCTCCCAGCCTCTGGGAGAAGGTGGGATGACACAGGAGTGAGTGATAGGAAGGACATTTTCAGCCTGGCAGGGCCTGGCACACATCCAAAGGTACCAGCACCAGCAAGACCCCACATATATCTGCTTCAGGCCACCCAGTCAACAAACCCTTGAGCTTAGAGCTCTGGTCCCCTCCACATGGGCTCTGACCTTTGCTACTGGTGGCTGGGGAGAAGTGCTGGGTGTTGCAGCAACCTACAAGAGGCAGCTGGGGAGGAGGATGCAGCTTTTTGCTATTTCAGAGAGCAGGGAGGAAGAGGAAGGGCTGCTAACAAAGACCGAAACTAGAAAAATGACGATGATGACAAAAAACCTTGCTCCCATTTAGGGAACCAAATGCATTTGTTTCCTGATGTGCCCAGGATAGCTCAAACTGAGAAACACACGAGAGGCACACATTCCAGCTGCTGAGTGGCAGCTCCTCAGGTCCCAGGGTGGAACTGTTTCAGCTGGAAAGCACCAGAGGCCCTTCCAGCCCCCTCAGTCCCTGACCTGCCCAGGGGCCGAGAGGTGCCTTTGCCCAAATGCCTCTCTCCTTTGCCTGGCTCCCCTCCATCCTTTTCCCCAGCCACTGTCCAGGAGTGGCTGCCTTGCTGTCACACCCCACAGCCAGGGACTGCACTGGGGACAGCCAAGGAGGTGGTAGCCAATGGCATCACATTTTTTGGAGATTTTGGGGCTCACAGTGGCACTGAGGAATGAAGAGGAGGAAGCGTGGTCTCCCCTATAGCCATGTCTGCTGCTGCCCATCCTGCTGCCAGCTCCTCTGGAGCTGGAGGAGGAACAAGCCCACCTCCCCCTCATCAGCTCTGCTCCTCTCTGCCCCTTCCCGCAGCGAGGCTCCCTGACCCCACTCCAGCTCCTTGTTTGCAGACAGTAAAATTGTTCTTCCTGAGACAAACAAACTGACAGCCCCTGCCCCAGGGAGCCTGTGGTCAGGGTGAAGAGATGCCATGTTATTTGGTTTCTTCTCTATTTTCATTTTGGCTCTTAGACTTGCAGATGGGCTCCAGCCACAAAGTCTGGAGGCAGATCCAGCTTCCAGTGACTCCTGACTTGGGTGGAGGCTGAATCCAGGCTGTTGATTTAGTCCCTCTCTATTTCTGGTGCTGGGTTTATACATAATTTGATTGCATACAGTTATGGATAGAACTAAGCAGAGCGTGAGAATTTCAGCAGGGAGGTGAAGGGATGCTTTATGAATGAAACATTTGTTAGTGCGAGGTTTCAGCAAGAAGAAGGGACACAAACTGGCAGGAAGAGTACAGTGTGGGGGGATGCCACGGGTCCTGCAAGGGGTTTAGTCCACAGAAGGCTCCACCCAGACCCACCCACGCTTTGGCTGCAGTTTTCCTGCTCACAGAGCAACTCTGGGAATTGGGGTTGAATCCCATCTGCATCTCAGTAGCAGCTCAGGAGAAGCCAAGGCATGCTCAGGACCTGAGGACAGAGCTGCAACTCCAGAATGTGCTGTATCCATCTTCCCTGCTCCTGCCATGGCTGATGGTGGGTTTCCAACCCCTCAGGGCTGTGGAGCAGGCTCAGAGGGAAATGCCATCTGCTGCAGTCAGGGGCAAAACTCCCACTGATGGAAAAGGACAAGGACTGCAGGGGTTTGCCCTCCATCTTCAAGAGAGAGCTGTGGTAGCTCTGACCTGCCTCAGCACTTCATCAATCCTGTTTTGTACTTGATGTGGATCATAGCCTGGGGAGATGTTATCCAACCATGACTCTGCTCCTCACATCCTCTGCTACTCCTCCTCCTCCTTTAGATCTGTCTGATGGGAGAAATTATCTTGTTTTCTGGAGCTTTTACCAAACTGCAAGGGGTTTTCCAAAACATCTGGAACAGCTCATGGAGCTGGAGTGGAGTGTAATGCTGAGGGTGGAAATAGGGTCATGGAAACAGAGGCACCCTGTTAGATTAATGCTTGAGAGGGACACTTGGGATGGGCTGGGTTCAAATCCTCACCCCACCCACAAAGGAAAACAGTTGGCAAAGAACAGTGGGACCCTCTCCACACCATCACGTGCTTCTGGGTCCTGCTGCCCAGGGGCCATGCCTGGAGGGGGACCCACCAGTGTGCACCTCAGCACAGGGATGTGGCACCGTGCTTTGAAGGGCAGCGTGGGTGTTTTGGTCTCCCAGACCCAAACCCTGCTCCTATATCCAGGCTGGGAGGAGCTCTAGAAAGAAGCCAGTATTTTGCAAAGGGCAATGAGGCCCCTTGGGTTATTTGGAAGCTGCCAGCTTGGCATCCATCACTGCTGAAATACTGAGATGGCTTTGAATGCAAAGCAACATGTAGTTAATTAAAGGAGGGGTGTAACTGATGCCAATCCCAGAAAATGATGAAAATAGACCTCTGCTAACTTCTTCATTTCTACAGGGCTAGGATTTGGACTGATAAAGAGGATCTTGTCAATGCCACAGCCTTGGTTGTGTGGTTTGACTTGGCATCAGGCTGCGGTACAAATAGAGCTGGAGCTGAGTCTGCTGCTCAGATAAACTGATAAATTCTAATGACACAAACCTATCACAGCTCACCTGATGGGAGGACAAACGGGGCTGGGAGGTACAGCTGCCCTGGGGAAGAGTGTGGGGTTCACAGTGGGGTTGCAAAGTGATTGGTTCTTGAGCCTCCCCAGTTTCACCTGTTAAGTGAAAAAATAAAACCCTTCCAGTAACATTTTTAGACAGCTGCTAAAAAATAAGCCAGATCACTCAGCTCAGTGCAAGCCAGAATTGCCTCTTTTAGTACAACCGATTCGAGGAACAAAAAGGGAAGGTGTGATTTATAGGATGGGAGGGAAAGGAAAATATGTGGAAGCCATGGCAGAACCATGACTTTTAGCCTTATTTTAGTGGGACAACCGCTAGAAATGTTTCTGTGGTCCTTCAGGGATAATCCAGGCTCCCGGGGCCAGTCCTCAGGTTTGTGACTTCACAGTAACTCTGTGTCCCCTCAGCTGTGTGGACAACCTCTGTCCTTGGCTGTGGTGGGGTGAGGATGGAGGGTGTATTTCCTGTGGCTGTGGCAACAGGGTGAAAGCAGGGAAGGCGATGTCCCCAGCTCTGGTGTCCCCTTGCCAAGAGCACGGTGGCACATTGGGAGTGTCCAGGAAAAGAGCCCCAGAAGTGATTCAGGGCCTGGAAATGTTGCTCATGCAGATGGGGTGGAGAAGCTCAGTTTATTTTGTATTATATTTTTTGTTATTTATTTTAGCACTATATATTGAAAAGTTTTGGCTGATGGATGATGATATCCCTAAATATCAGGATTGAGATGGGAGAGGGTTTCCTGGGCCAACAGGAAAAACAGGATAAGATCAAACGAATGAATACAAAAGGGTATAACTTTGGGCTGGAATGAACACTAAGGTCATCTGAAAAATTTAAATGGAGACTGGAACACCCCATTCCCCTGCACTGATTGCCATGAAATCTTTAACTTCTGCAGAGAATATTTGGGAGTTCAGGGTGAGGGATTCTTGCATGCTGCGGCTGTGCCTCCACCTGCCAGCCCACAACAGGCTGGCGGGTTTTAAACCAAGATTTAAACACTGATGGCCTCAGGCTTTCCTATCCAGGCAAGAAAACAAGCTGTGAAAAAGTAAACATGTCACTGAGGAATTTTCCTTTCAGATGGGTTGATCTTTCTGATCAACCTCTGTCCTTTCAGAGAAAGGACACAAGGAAGCTGCTGTCAGACATGAGGATACCAGCCTTGACTTCACAAATATTTGAATAATATTTGCTGAACTTTATGTGTTATTCCACAAGAAGTTAAAAAAAAATTAAAAAGGAAGAGAAAAGGTTTCACTGGGCTCTGCCAGATGTGATCCTCTCAGGTAACCTCACTGCTCACCCCAGGTTCAGCAGCTGCCATCACCACCAGCTGCACTCACCCCAGCACCCCCGGATGGAATCCTTGTGGGAGCAAAAGCTCCAGGAGGGGTGGTGAGCCATGGGACACCATGCCTGGCACAGCACCAGGAGACCCTGCCCCACCTCCATCACACCCCACAGACACACATGGAATGCTGCCACAGGGACGGGCGCCGTCCCTTGCTTAGTGCACAGACGGGACATTGTTGATGTAGGACGTCCCTCAAGTGCCTTTGCTGTTGAGCTCCCTCTGTGGTTTCCTGTATTTGAACCCCTTATCACAGCCCTGCCGCCAGAATATGTGCTTGGGAGGGTGAGTTTTATGGGTTGATAAGGTTTTATTGCAGCCAGACTTACTGATGGATGTCTGAAATAAAGAGGTGGGGAACCTGCGGAGACGGGGTCTAGGCAGCCCTAATTTCCTGTAGTCTGGACACAGGTTTTAAGTAAAACCCAGGCAGTTTTGAGTCCAGCTCAGGCATACCTGGGAAGGTCCATGTCAGAGAGCTCCAGGGCAGCTGCAGTTTGTACCAAGGAACTGGGTTTCATTAAAATATTTATTTCCATCCCCTGGAAGGAAGAAGCAGCCACAGGGGTGCGGTGTCTGCAGCACCCTGTCCACACCTCAGCCCCATAACACACCTCAGGAACCCCTCAGAACAGTGAGGGCTCCCCACTGCACCCCACTAGGCCATCCCACTGGGTATGGAGCAATTTTCAGCCTTTTCTGCCTCAGTTTCCCTCTCCCCTCCACACACTTCCATCGCAGCCTTCCCTCCAACGTGGGCCAAGTCCTTCTCTTGGCGGCAGTTTGCATTTAACTTTTTCTCTTCCTTAGCATCAGATTAGAAACAAATTAAACTGGCCAGTAATGACTTTGCCAGGTGCTGACTCCTTCTGCACTTCAGCTCTGAGTGTGCCTCTGTGTGCGTGTGTACAAGTGACAAACAATGATTAGAGAGGCTTTATTAGTCCCATGACTAAGCTATAATAGGAAAAACCTGCGTCCTTCTTGACACTGACCAGCACAGGGGGAACAGCTCTATGAGTGCTCTGCCCCTGCTCTTGTGCAGAGGACAATGCTGTGGCCACATTAGAGGGTTTTCTGATCTCTTTTACCCCAATGAACACACAGGGAACATAATGTCAGACACGAAGATGGTTGTGTGCAGTCTCTTTAAGCTGTTTGTGGTCCCATGTGTCTCCTCCCAGCTGGAGTGGCTGTTCCCAGGGTGCTCTCATCATTCAGTTCTCTTCCACCTGTCCCTGCTCATGGGGATGGTGGTCCATCCAAGGACACAGGGTGATGTGGAGGCTGCAGTTCTTGGAAAAGGATTTGTCTGCAAGGACTTGGACCAGTCTTCCCCTAAATGCTTGCTGTGACCTGACCTCCAGCACAGAAACCCCCACAGCACTGCCAGGGAGCCTGGTCTTCCTGATTTATCCATCAGTCTAATAGAAGAATCACCTTCTTATAAACTTCACCTTGCTCCTACCCAGCCAAACATACCAGAACCTTTCCACACCAGAACCTTTCCAGAATACATCTTCTACTTTTGAGGTGGCAGATACCAGGACATTCCCCTGGCTGCTCTCTGCATTGCAGGGCATAAACAAACATCTTGAGGAGAGATGTTGTTGGACACTGGCTGTGGCTGTGCTGTCGGCATCCCTTGGTCCCAGGGATGTGTGACTGTCCTGGACCCAGCACCAGGGAAATGAATTAGGGACTTCTGGGACCTGGGACGTGCTGTGAGAGCAGCAGGTCACAAAAACAAAGCAGCCCAAAGTTACTGTTGCTGTCTCTGCAAGAAGGGACCAATTATTTCAAGTATTCTGGGCCAACAGATACAAACTGTGGCCAGACACAGAGCCTGCCCTGTGGATGTAAATCTGTCAGGAGTCCAAGCGATGGGGAAAGGGCTGATTTTTACATTTTGGTTGAGAGCTCTTCCCAGCACAGGGCTTTAAGCTGGTGGCTCTTCCCAACCCCACCACATCTCAGCAGAGTGATGGGGCTCAGCAGAACAATGCCCTGCACTTCTGCCACACTGCAGCCGGCCAGGGGATGGTACTGAGGAAATTTCAGGGAGCAACTCAGGTATTGCAGTAAAGAGAGAAAACAGAGCAAGATATTTTCTTTCCTCCCCCGTACCTCCACTCCCGGGGCATCCCTTCAGAAGCTTCATTAGTGTCAGAGGAGGCAGAAGGCAAACACTGGGAGTGGGCTGCCCTTTCCCCTGGACCTGCCGCCTCTGAATCACCCTGTGCTTGCAGCGCTTCCTGCAAATGCCCCCCTGGGTCAGCCAGCCCATCCCGCCCTCCTGCAGCACCCGGCACTGCCATCCCTGCTTGCATACAAAGGAGGTTGCATCATAACTGCTTTTTAAACTCTGGGGCTTTTGAAGTCAAAGCCAAAGTTTGTTTTTACGCCTGATTCGAGCCAAGTCCCTTGTTCCAATGTTTACGAGAGTCTCTTTGGTTAGCAGGAGCTCACCTCACCTTTATAACAGTCGGGTTATCTCAGCAATGTTTGTCCAGACTGGCAAGAATCTGGGCTCTTGAAGAACTGAAAATCAAAGGAATCTGGGCTCTAGAAGGACTGAAAATCAACGTCATGAGAGACACCAAACAACAGCTCCACTGGAAGACTTCCAGCTCTCTCTTCAGCTGTGGCTGAGATTATCAGGATTCCCTAGAGGGGAAGAGACATATTTTGAGGATAGACATCCTTCAGAGGCAACAGGGAGAACCTCCAAAACAGGGCCTTGAAGTCCACAGGGTGGGGATGGAGTCAGCTGCACCATCGCTCACCCCACAACCACAGCACAGGAAAAAGATGCTCTAAACTGGGTGGCAGGGACCCGCAGCATTCCCAGGAGCAGCAGGTTTGAGCAGGGAGTGACTGTTCCTCCAGTTCCGGGCTGATTTCGGAACTGTGCAACCACTGTGACAGCTCTGGGGTGGCACCTCGCTTGCTGGCAGCAGCAGGGCACTCCCAGGATCCCCGTGTGTTCTCTGCTGAATCTGGCAGCATCTTACAGGCTCCACCCTGGCTGTTCACAGCATCCCAGTTCTCCCCAAAATCAAGCAGCCAGGCCGTCTGCTTGGAATATACATCCCGGCTGAAGGGCTGGGGCTGGCAGCAGGGGGAACCACCACCCCCAGCAGGAGAGCAGGGAACGGGCTGAGTAACCTCAACCCAAATACCTCACCCCGGGCATGGAGCACAGGAGGCGTTCCGGGGAAATCTGGGCCGGCGGATGAAAGCTGAGTGGTTAATGCAGCGTCTTCTCCAAGCCGACTTTCCAGTCGCGGCTTGCACGGGCTTCCTTGCGGACATCTGGCAGATGGGCCAGGAGAGGAATGTAATGAGTTGTGCAGATGGGAGGTGCCGCGCTCAGGTTGCAGCCGTGGGGCAGGGAGTCAGTGTTTTGTTTATAAACATAGGCAGGATGATTAAGATAAGAAGGGGATGGTAATTAAATTAAATTAAGGCTCTGGAAGTCGTTAGATGAGCCTGAAAACATCAGCAGTCACTTGAATTCCTAGTTCTGCTGAACAGCGGCTCACTGTGATGGAGCATCAGGAGGTGACGGGGAGCAGGAGGCTCTTTCATCAGCTCAGTGGGGAAGAGATGGACACAGTTATATCCAAACAGGGGAGACAGGGGGGAGCCAGGTAAAAGGAAGCTCTAGAGCATCAGGGGTGGAAGGGAAAGTCCACAAAGTTTCTTCCCATTCTCCTGGGAAAAGCATTCCCAAAATATGGATGGGGATGTGGGACAAGGCATTGTGGGATGAAGGGACAAGGTTCCCACCAGGATTTTGGTACAGATGGTGCAACGAAGGGAGTTTTGCACAAGTCAGTTGGGTTGTAAATGTCCCTTCACATCCAGAGGGTCTCTGCAGACGGTTGGGAGCCTCTTGGTGAGATGTGGGAAGCAACCAGATGAGTGGGGCGAACAGACTGGGAAAGGCAGACCTGGGAGGCATTTCTTTGCTGAGGGGGTGGCAAAGTCACTGACTGAGAGGTAGGACAAGTTTGGAGAAAAATTAGTTAGGAAGTGTGACAGCTGAGGTGCAGGTTTTGGGTGGGTTTACGAATCCAGCATGGAGGCTGCAGCTGTACCTGTGCCAGCTAAGAGAAAATGGTGCTGACAAACCCACCCAGCACTGCGGGCTTGTGGCTTCTCTTCCCAGGGCTGCTGGTTTGCAGAGACATCCTGTGCCTGTTTATTTTTCTTTCCTGCTTGCAGTGGCCCTGATACACCTCCAAGTCTTAAATGCTTTCCCTGCTGCCCACATGGGGTAAATTAGTCCTGGGAGCTTTCGTGCATCTTTGGGAAGAGGGAATGGGCTGAGAAGATCTGGATGCTGCAGGGCAGGCAGGGTGGGGGGCTGGGGCAGCTCAGGAGAAGGATGTTCCATCAACATCAGCGACCCAGAGACTTAGGTCTGCTGCTGTCCCAGCTTGGGAACGTGGCCCCAGAGTACATGAGCTAGAGACATGTGCTTTTTAGCTCAGGAGGTCTTTCAGCCTGCTCTCCTGGTGCCAGCCCCTTGCAAAGGGCTGTTGGGAAGCATGGAGGAAATACCAACAGTCCTTGCAGCATTAATCATGGCCAGGATGATGAATGTAAATAAAAACCCCCTTGGATGGGTCCTTGGAGAGGGGGGAGAGACCCTTTTCCCACCAAGTGTTTGCAGGGTGGTGGTTGATCAAGGCTAGGCTGAGGGAAAGGCTCTCTCTCATGCAGGTGTCAAGGGAAGAGCAGGTAACTTATTGGTGGCTGCATGTTTCTAATTAGGGAAGCAAGGATCCATGGCAGCCCTCAGGCAGAGCACCCTGCTGACAGCCTCAAGCCAGAGCATAACACACTCTCTAATCTCAGCCCGGGACCCTGGGAAACCATCGGCTCTCATCGCTGTCAGAGTCTGGCTGGGCATCAGGAGCTGCAGGAAGGTGACAGCTTGGTGTGATGCTGATGGAGAGGGAGGGACCACCCCGGTGAAGAGGCTGGAGCAGCTAGAAGGATGCGTAACAGCTTTTAGGGATGAGGCTGTTGCTGCAGCCCTGTTGGTGTGGGTAGGTACATCCCACGGAGCAGCCAACACACTCCCAGAGTGGGTTCGCTGGTTTGTACTGACAAATCCTCTCCTCTTTGCCCAACAGCTCCCACAAGGCCTTTTCCCTTCCCTCGGGGCCGTAGGGAGCGGGCTGGCAGTTGGAAGGGACGGGAGCCGCGGGCCCTGGAGCGCACGGGCTCGGGGCCAGCATTCCTGCTGCTGCTCCGCAAACAGCCCGCGTTTGTTCAGGCTGCTCGCAGAGACGAGGCACAAGCGTGCCAGGGCTTAGGGCTGCATGGCCCAGGGCTGAATTTGGCTCCTGGCACGGGCTGAGTGTTCAGTGGGAGCTCAGCATTCCCTGAGGAGCAGGAGGCACAGATCCATAGCTCCAGGAGTGCTCCAAGCCACAAGCACTGGTCCCTGACACCTCTGCCTGGTCAGTGGGACACCCCAAAGGAGGTTTCACCCATGCAGTTCTGTCCTGCTATGGTTCCCGGGGCAGGCTGAGCTCCCCATGCAGCTCCCCCAGGGAAAACCTGATTTTCCAAACACCCGTCCGGGGCTTTGGGTGGAGTATGAGCCGGCTTTCGTTGTGCTGATCTCCCCAATTAGTCTCCCATCTCCTTTTCTCCTCTTCAAAGCACTAAGCGTCATTAATCTGTTTGGGGGATTAATGCCAGGCTGAGCTGGGGAGGACGGTCCCGGCCCTCTCACACACACAGCCCTGCACACTAATAGTTTTTGCTACCCCGTCACAGCTGTTAAGGCTACAAAAGCCCCGAGTAATGTGATCTCCCAGGGCCCTTGTCCACAGAGGCCCAGGCACCCTGGACCCTTTTGAAGGCAGGAATGTGGCTGAGAATGACCAAGTTTGTCCCAGTGATGGCCTTGTGCTCTCCTTCCCCACCATCCAAGCAGGAGTTAACTATGCATGAAGAATTGGATCAGCCCATGGGACAGCCATCCCCAGTGCCCCCTTTCTACCCTCCCAGCTCCCACCACCACACAGTGTCTCAAGTTCAGGGGTGAGTGGCCCAATACCCAGGAGAGTGGGCTGCACTGGTGGGCACAGAATGGTTTAAACCAAATGCAGGACAATAAGCTAGGCATAAATTCCAGACCTTTGCTCATGACTGTTTTCCCAGGAGACAGTGAGTTGCACACACACTGGAGGAGAGGCCTGGCAGAGCAACTGGCATGTGCCATGGAAAATGGACCAGGTTGTTTGGGGATGCAAAGTGCATCCCTGTGCATCCCTTACCAGGGCCCAGGGACTTCTCCAGGCCCTTAAAGGAGATGGGCAACCGCCACACACAATACAGGAGGGTGTGCTGGTTGCTCTGTGGGCTGTGGAAGCCTTGCTGCAGGTCTGAATGTCCTTTTCCCTTACTGCATGGCAAGGGTCAGAGAGCAGCACTTGCTCTAAGTGCCCTCCCTGGTACCCAGGGCTGGGGTGCTGTGCCCCACAAGAAGGGAGCCCAGCTGTTGTTTCAAGCACTGTCTGCTGGAGACACTCCAGTCTGGATTTCAAAGCAGCTGCCGGCTCTTTCCTTGGATCTGAGGTGGCTCAGTGGGATCGGGCAGCTTTGTAATTTGAAACAATGGGGTTAGGGGGGGACCGTGCCGCCGGCGGCCCCAGCCATACAAGGAAAGAGGATCCCACCGTGTGCACAGCCCTGCATTCCCCGTCCTCCCCCTGCCCCAGCCTGGGACAGGCAGCCCCCAGCATCCAGAGGCCCCCAAAGCACCTGATGGCAGAGGCCAGAGGACACTGAGATGGGCATCAGGCACAGCTGGGTCCTGTCCCTCCTCATGCTGTCACAGGTTGGCTTTGGGTTTCTCTGCCTCTTGTTTTCTACACGGTGTTGAAACCCTACACCAGGGTAGGAGATGCTCGGGGGAATTTGCAATGGCAGATGGTGGGGAAAAGAGAAAAGGACGGAGCACACTGCCTGTGGGCACGGGAACACAATGCCCCGGGAGGGAGTGTGGAGTGAACAGCCAAAGGTGGCCAGCCTGCAATGAATGCTTTTAATGTCACAAATGCAGAGGCTTTCCTGCCTTCCCTACACACACACACCTGCAGACCAGGAACTATCCCGCTCCCGATGCCTTTTTCCTTTCTTTCTTTTTCTTGTTTTTGCTCTCTTCTCCCTTTAAAACAAAGATGTTTCTCCAGATGCACTGGTCCCCATCCAACAGATCCCTTTGTCTTGTCGCTTTGAATTATATTTTCTTTGTCTGCATTTGCCATCCTCCCAGGCTCAGCACTGGATGTCTCATTAGGAGGGAGATTCTGGTCAGCGGTGCCAAAACTCCTCGCAATGCTGACGCAGAGGGATCCTTACTGGAGTGAAGATGCTAAAAGTTAAATCTCAGCCAAGGGAAGACTGTAGAATGAAGTCAGAGTGGAGACATGCCCAAAGGGAATTAGGAAACTTTGGGATGATTTCAGGATTATAAAAGGGATGAAGAAAAATTACAAGAGCAGAGCCAAAAGACTTCTCACCCCAAGCACAGAATTTCCCAAGCCGAATATGGCACAGTCCCCCGGCTCTGTGGGGCCACATGAGCCTCCTGTGGATGTTGTCCCCAGGGAGAGGCACGAGGGCTGCTCTGGCACAGGCCACATGCAGTCCTGGGTGATGACAGCTCCTGCTGTCCCCTGCTCCAGGGCAGAGCCCTGAGTCAACATCCCTGGGTGGGATGCCCTGAGCTGCCAGGCAGGCGGGTCCCGCTGAGCAGCCCGGCTGTGTGGTGACTTTACTCCAGACCTCAAAGGGCATTTGGGTGCTCAAACCCAGACTCATTCCTTCCAACTGGCTTGATCTGGACTAGAAAAAGAAATGAGCTCTTCCTGCAGGCTTGCCCTCACTTAACTTTGCAAGAGGAAATTTTCTCCCAAGCTCCAGGGATTGCAGGACATTTTTGATGTGAGGAAGATATGGAAAGCAAACCTGACCTTTTCAACCAGAGAAAGGCTGTTTCCTCACAAGTCTGTGTCGCCAAAAAAATGTTGGGTTTTATTTTCCTCCCAACGCTGCACTGAAAACAAACATGCAAACCTCAAACTTTGCTACAAAGCACGATTGTCTCTCAAAAACAGCTCTTACCCATTTCTATCCAGCCCTGCCTCCCCGTGCTGCTCCTGCCTCTCTGCAGGCTCAGGGAGTGTGGTGGGATCAGCCTGGGAAGTTATTTTGTTCCCACCAAACACCTTGGCTAGCGTGGCGTCCTTTTATTGCCGGGATGTCATTCACACTGTGCTTGTTTAACACACATACCAGCTGCCTCTTTTCATGCTACTGGTCTGAGAACGAGGGCTGAGCTCTTCCCAAGTTCACAGGAAGATGGGCTTGTTTGGGGACATGGGATGTAAATCCCCTTGAACACTGCATATATTTGCATCTGCATCTGGTTTTATCTCCTCTCTCACACTGCAAGATTCCCTTACCCTGTCACGTTGGGGAAATTCAGTGCCTCCCTCAAAGGTTGAGTTTGGGATTCTTTTTCTGCTGTTGGTGACTGGTTTACTTTTCATTGATTTTTAGGGTCCTATAATGACCAAACAAGGACTTGTTTCCATCAAACAGCATGAGTGCTGCTCAACCACCACGTGGCCCCCAAACCAGCATCATCTGGAGTGGCACCACCTCCTCAGGCAGCCACAGCGTGGCACATGCCTGGTGCAAGCCCTTCCTCGGCCACTGTGACTGTTTTCCCACTTTAGGACATAACAGAAGATCCTTTCAACAACATTTCCTTTGAAAAATAATCCATCTAGCTCTGTTTTTGGAAAGTGCTCCATGCTCTGCACAGGAAGAAGTTAATTACTGTCCGGGGGGTGAGGGCGTGTGTTCTCAAATGTTTTAAATGTTTAATTTTCTTGAAAGAAAAACCATCTCTGATCTCTGTTGGATCCTCTCCCTGTTTATACAGAGGGCTTCTATTAGCAGGGCCAACAGTACATCCCTGACCGCCACGTCCGTGTCCTTTTCTTCTTCCCTCAAAACAGGAACCCCTCCCGAGGGGGTGTGTCCCACCTCTCCGTGCACCTCTCTCCAGGGAGCGGGGAGGGCCCGAGCCCTCCTGGCAGTGTCTGCTCCAAAGGCTGCTCCATCCAGACCCGGAGCTGTGGTGAAAGGATCTCTAACTGACGCAACTTTTCCTTTCCTGCCCATTTTCCAGGAAGATGTGGAAAGCGTGCGGTGGGTGACGCTCCTCACAGCCCCTTCCAGCTAGGAGGACAAAAATGTCACCGGGACCTTTGCTGGTGGGTTCAAGCCAACCCCTGCTCATATCAGCTGGGGATGGGCTGTGATGATGAGGCATCCACAGCTATTTCAGATGAGGTTTTCAGGCAGAGGGTGTCCCACAGGCATCCCTGTCTCCCCATCATGGAAGAGTGTTTACAGTAAGGACATCAGTAGCTTTGCTTAGTCCCAACCCCCTCTAATGGGATTTGGGGTCTCTCCTATATCCCATTTGCACCATGGATGGGCACAGGCTCCCAGGCCCACCCAGAGGATCCCAGTTGTTGGTCCCCAACTTGTTGACGTCCTTTATGGGGTGCTGAGCATCTCTGGCATGGAGGCCCTGGAGAGATGAGCTCTGTGTTGGGACAGCCCTGGATGCCTGGCCATGCACTGCCTGCCAGGACACCCAGAGCTGCCCATTCCCATGGAGAATTGATTTGCTTTTGTTCTGCTGCTTATCTCAGCCCTGCTGGTGCTGCCTCCAGTGCATTGTCAGGGGTGCTATTTTAATGCTGATGAGAGGATAATGAGAATGACCATCAGTGTAGTAATACCCATTTGATTTTTAATTTATTACAGTAAGGAAGAGGTGACTAAGAGGAAGGGCTGGGGACAGCGGTCAGGGTGACCTAAGTGTGCATGCTGTGACATTTCCAGGTGTGCTAGAGACTGAGGCGGGCAAATCCTGTGGGGCTCTGGATTTCAGAGGTTGTTCCACAAAGAGCTCAAGGCTGTGGCTGTCACCTTCTTGGGAGATCCACCACATGAACAATTGTGTGGGGTGAATGATGGTCTCAGGATCTGATTCACTTCCAGAACATCTGGGCTGGTGTTCAATGAGTGGGGTCCTGTGGGAGAGCAGATGGACATGGTTTGCTCTTTGTCCACGTGTGGACATGGAGGGGATTAGTTGTGGGGCTGCTGAGAAATGGAGAAGGTCTTTGGCACTCATTATTGGGCTGAAGCAGGGGGGATGTTGGACAGGTTGCGGTGAACAAGTG
This sequence comes from Corvus kubaryi, assembly GCF_017639235.1. Classification (NCBI taxonomy): domain Eukaryota; kingdom Metazoa; phylum Chordata; class Aves; order Passeriformes; family Corvidae; genus Corvus; species Corvus kubaryi. Next base: position 4,783,644 of record NW_024581129.1, read on the forward strand.
GGACCCTGAAGGCTCTGCAGCTGGGTCTCATGACTCCATCTCCTGGGATGACTTCCAACCTTTTCCATCCTTAATTTTCAGCTATCAAGTTCCTCTGGAGTGCCTCTCCCAGAACATCTCACACCCGTGTCTTGTGTGCTCAAAAGTGTCCTGCACCAACCAAAGCCCATAGCACCTTTTTGCAGCAGGCTGGGAGCAGAGTTCAGCTCTGTGAGCTGAGGAGCAGCCTGAAATTGCTCCTCTCTGCTGCCCTTCTACAACATTATCCATATTTTGGTCTCAAAACATCCATCCTGTGTTCAGGATAAGCCAACCTCTGTCTGCAGCAAGCAAACCAGGCTGGTGCACAGACTGCATCTGTGTCCCATCAAGAGTGTGTGGATGGCAAAGAAGGCAGCAACGCTGGGGGAGAAATGGGAGATGGAGAGGATGGAAGGGAGAGGAGACAGAGCCATGAGAGGGCCATGCTGGGAAGGCTGTGGGTGCTGCGTGTGCATCTGGCCAAGCCCACGTGCTGCTCTTCACACAGAGAACTGCTGTGGCTGGAGGAAGGGGCTGCCTGGGGAGCACTCAGCCTCGCCTCTGCTGGGTCAGGGCTCCTCACAGCTTTATTTTGGCTGTGGGGGCGGCAGCGATGCTTTGCGGCGAGCTGTTGGGTGGCTGGCGGGGCTGGAGGAGTACCAGAATGACTTTATTTTGGAAATATGTCCCCAGGGAGCCCTCAATGTCCCTTGGCTATCCCAGCCCAAAGCCGGCCGAGCCGCTGGGACCTGCCCTGCTCGCGATTGCACTTGCCCTGTCTCTTACCGCTCTGCTGGGAAAAGAGCTGGCGAGAAAGGGAGCCAAGCCCGTGTGCACTCGCGTTCCCTTTGGCACGCCCGAGCCAAAGGCTGGTTTCTTTCTTCCGTTCTTTTTTCCTTTCTTTCGACTTTCTTTCTTTCCTAGGCACATTTTTCAGGTTGACAGCGTGGCAGAGAGGACAAAAACGTGGTGGGGCTTTGGCTGGGATTGTGGAGGGGAAGCAGTGTAGTGGTGCTTGGCAGCACCGTGTCTGCTGTCGGGCCAGCCGGGTGCCAGGCAGGAAAGGGCGTCCCCAGCCCTGCTTGGAGCAGGACGAGGAAAGGAAAGGGATGGGGACAGAAAGGGCAGAGTGGCGCCCGGGGAGGGGTCACGCCAGGTGGGAGAGTGCCCGGCTCCCCCCAGGCAGGTTGTGCCCTTCAGCCTCACTGCGGGCTGCAGAGCAGGGCTGGGGGGACAACGCGCTGTTGGATCTGCCCCAGAATAAACAACCTTCTGCCACTGGAGAAAACAGCTGGCCTGTTTTCCAGGCGGACCGGGAAATGGTGGAGCCTTTTTCCTCTGGCCATGTTCCAACAGCGAGTTGCAGCAGCATTAACCCACTCTGGCTGGATGGGAGCGGGGAGCTTGTCCCAGGACTGGCACTGGATCCCCAGGGATGGGATGGGGCTTCTCCCATCTTGTGCTTTGGCACTGTCACCACATTTCCTGCTCTTACCATGTTGACCATGGGTCTCCTTGGATGCTGTTGAATAGGGACCCTCTGCATCAAGTCCTGCTGCTCTCTGGAGGTGCTGGTGACCTGTTGGAAGAATGAATGAAGCTGGAGATGGGTCTGGATTTTCTCACTCATCTTCCCACACACCAGGGGCGAGGTGGTATTGCAAACCATGGGGTGGAAGGACAGCAAAAAGAAACGCACAGTTTCATGAGGAACTTATCTTTAAGGAAGACACCCAAAGAACAACCAAGTCCATCACCTAATAGAATTATTGTTGCCAAAACCAGAGATTTCCCCCTCCTGACAAGACATGGCAGCCCCGTGAAGTTCCCATGTGTTTGTACTCCGGAGTAGAGCCAAGCGTAGCACAGACACGTGAGCGAATTGGCCACAGACCCCCAGGAGTCAGCCATAGGATGCCTCCCCACGGGAGGACCAACTTAGTGTAAATATTTAGTAGCTCCAGTAAATATTTAACTTCTCTGACATGAGTGAGGATGGAAAAAACAGACCCTGGCGGGCAACCTCGCAAAGCCCCTGGGTGAGAGGCTTCAGAGCACTCTTCCCAACTCTCAGCCCATTGTATGGGCTTCTAGGCGGGACCTGGCTTTCATTAGAGTGTGTGCAGAGCCTAACACAGGGAGGCTGTGATCTGGAATCAGACCATTATAAAAATAGCATGCCCTTTGCATGAGTCAAGAAACACCCGCTCCCAATTAAACGGGAACGTCATCCATCTGGGGTTCAGGCCGGCACTTCAGCTGGCTCATGCTCGGCATTGTGATCATCTCTTTGGGCATTTCCAGCTTGAGAGAGCACTCCTGAGAGGACAAGTTTCTTAAAGGGTGGGCACAAATTGTGCAGCAGAGGAAATTCTGCTCTTCTTTGCTCTTGAGGCTGCTTAACGCAGACGTCAACATTCACAGAGGAGTTTTTGCCCTCCCCAGCTGTGGATGGCACATGGTGATTGTGGTCAATGCAAAATGCCACCTCGCTATTGAGGGATCAGGAATGCCTGGAGCAAGAGGAGACCTGCACTCCCTTGCTCCGGACCCATGCAAGCCAACCCTCTCATCTGACACACTGAACCTCAAAATTTGGTTTTCAGCATCATTTCCTCTCTTTTTAGTTGAAACACCACTGGCTGAAGGGATGTCCCACATGTGTGAGATGCTAGAAAGCTCTTGTCCCATGTATCCAGCTGCCTCAGTACAGTGGTCTGGGATTTCAGGAACTGGCAAGTGGTCACAGAGCCCTGTCACAGCTTGTTTTATTTTGAAGAGCCAGTTTTGTGCAGCGAGACCTAGAAACGCTGCCATCTGGTCGGATGTTTCTGCGCTAATATTAGTGCAGCTAAATATTTGCATGTGGGCCTCTTTTAGCACTGGGGCTCCCAGAGGAATATGGGCCACGTTTCTGGGGTTTTTAATAGAAAGCAAGAGAGGCCAGGAAGTCAAAGGAAGAAAAGGTGTCAGAAAACACCATGTCAATGGAATGGGGCAACGGGGGCACTCCAGCATGGAGAAGAGTCCTCCAAAGGCTCTGTGTGGCCAGTTCCAAGTGATGCTATGGGACTGGTGTCGTGCCACGTGGGTCTGGGCTTGGGTGAAGCTCTGCCTCGTGTGAGGGAGGAAGCCTGACAGGTCAGCAAAGCTAAAACCACTCAGACTCATCCTTCCCGAGACACATTGCCTGATACTGGTTCTCTGAACTGTGGTTTCCTGATGCAGCTGTTTGATAAATATTTATCTCTGCTCTATTGCAAAGCAATTAGGACAGCCTCAGAAGTGGGTTTACTGAAGAGGCACCACAAAAATAAGACAATTTGGATAATGAGTGTATGTATTTATTTTCCATTCATAAGGGCTCTCCTGAAAGCTCCTGCGGAAACAGGCATTTCCCAAAGCTTTGTGTGCCTGTACAGTGCTGCACAAAGGTTAAAATCCACACCTCTGTTGTCGCTCACCTCCTGCTGGTTTTACCCCAGTGTCCACACACTGAAGCTGCCAGCTTGCACCAGTATAAGGGAGAGATGGACAGCCTTTAATCAGACCACTGGCTGCAATTTGGGAGGCTCCAGTATCCACATGTGCATATCCCTGTGCAGGCTGTTGGGTAGCACTGTAGGTGAACACCCTGTAAGAGCAATTAGGCTGCGAGGGCTTGGCTTTTGCTGCAGAAATAAAATATGCTGCTGTCCCAGGAACAGGCCTGGGGTTCTCATATGAGGTGCTTGGTCATGGGGAAAACAGTGGAGGGATGAAGTCTCCAAATCAAGCTGTGAGACCATGAAAGAGATGGGGTTTAGTCTCCTACATTAAGCTCATTTTTATCTTCTTACTTTCAACTTTGCCCAGAGAAGGTGCTGGGGCCATTCCCAGGCTGCAAACCCTGTGGAGTGCAGGGTGGACGCATGCAGGTTCCACTAACTGCGATGGGGTCAGATCAGGGGTCAAGCCCCAGTTTCCTGCTCATGTCTACCAGGAGCCTGATCTCATTCCTGTCCCAGGCCACTGCTGCAGGGTTGCACCAGGACATTCCTCAAGTCCTGCTGTCAAACACGGCTGTATTGCACCCGTTCCTGAGGATCAGCCCTATTGTCCCATCCCTGGATGAGGTGTGGAGAGACCAAGGGGTTTGCACATCCTACGTGGAGGGACTGAAGGGTTTGCACAACCTTTGTGGTGCTGCCGGCAGAAAAAGGAGCTGGTTTTATGGACTTGTAGCACAAACCAAGCGAATCCTCCACGTGTCATGGCCAGGAGATTAACTGAGGCCCAACTCTGGGAGGGGCGACAAAGGGACAGAAGAGGTTCCTTTGTTGGATTTGGGAAGAGGCAGCCACTGCACTCTACTTTGTGGAGTTGCCGCCTCTTGCATTGCTTTCTTCCCCTCTCCCTTCAACAGGTTGCTCAGCACAAGCCTCCCCAGCATTCAGGGCCATCCCACCCCCTCCCCACAGCCCATCACCATCTGCTCACCACAGCCCAGCACAGCCCAGCCCCAATGCCTTGTCCACTGTGGCTCCACAGCCCTTTGTGCCATTTTATCCCCTCGGTCATAACTCCTCCACCACTTGCCCCTCACTCCCCCCTCCTTGCCTGTAAAGGCAAGAGGTGGGAAGGGAAAGGTTTCCCCAGCTCTGTGCAGAAATGTTCAAGTGTGTCAAAAGACAAAGCCTGTCCCCTTTGCAACCCACCAGCTGCTGCTGCCACAAAAGCAGGGAGAGGAGGGGGGCCAGGAGCGTGGGGGGCACTTTGTGACCCGAAAGGAAAAACCTTGAGAAAAGAACAGAATAAATATCCCCTCCTTCCGCCCCTTCTTAACAAGAGGGGACAGAATTAAACACTTTTGTTAAGTGAGGGGCTGTCCCCCACACCAGTTAACACGGCTCCTGCGCCCTGTCCTGGTGTCGGACTTTAACTCACTCTGTGTCGTGTCTTTCTCTTCACGGGCAGAAAATTCAATTAGTCTCGAGCAAATGCCTTCCTAAAGGACACAGAAAACGAAAATAAAGAGGAGAAATCTGCTTTCATCCTGTACAGAAAGAGGCTCTGGGGGGGAAAATACAGATTAGGGAGATAAAGAGGCAGGTTTAGGGCTTTCAAAAGGGTTCTCTCTCTCTCTTCTTTTTTTCTTTCTCCTTTCCTTTCCTTTCTTTTCCTTTCTCTCCTTTTCTTTTCTTTTCTTTTCTTTTCTTTTCTTTTCTTTTCTTTTCTTTTCTTTCTCTTCTCTTCTCTTCTCTTCTCTTCTCTTCTCTTCTCTTCTCTTCTTCTCTTCTTTTTCCATCCTTTCTTTTCTTTCCTTTCTCTTTGGGCTGCTTTCTTAGTCTTTCTTTTTTAACTCCTCACCTATCCTCTCTCCCTCTCCCTCTCTTGCTCCTTCTCTCCTACAGCCATCTGATGACCAAAGCCTGATCCCACACACCCCACTGCTGAATCAACCCAAACCCCTGTGTAAGCAGAACTGTGTTTGTCTTGCTGTTTGACTCCAAACCAGCCCTGGGTTTTTGCCTGTCTATGCAGCTCCTCCATGCAGGTACAACACTACCCCACTGCCAGGAAAAGGGAAGGATGGATGTCAGGAACACTTCCCTGCTGGGCCAACCCCCCTACAAGCCACTGGGCTTGGGGATTTCTGTAGGAGCCCTGGCAATTAGTGGCCACTGGAAACCAAGGGGAGCATTTCCAGTGGTTCTGCAGCAAGGAGCAGCTCCCTGTGTGCTCAGGGCTCGGGTGCTGCCGGCCGGGCAGGGCGCCAGGGGGGCACGGAAGGGCTGGTGCCTCCTCCATGGGGCACTTGGGGTTTATCGCGCACGGTGAGAGCAGTGAGCGTTTCCCGGCGGTCGCGCTTCCTGCCCTTGATTGCAGATGCTGCTGTCTAATCACCGCTTCCTCCCCTGCCTCTCCCCTGCACCAGGGCTCAGGGCTCCCTGGCAGCCCAGAGCAGGCTGGCATCATCCCATCCTCTGTGTTCACCTCCTACAACTGGTTCCCCGCTGTTGTTCACCTCCTCCTCTTCCAAGAAGTTCCTCTTCGTGTGCTGGTCTGGTCCTTGGCTGCCAATGCTCTGGAGCAAGGGCTGGTGCCTGATATTGCTGCATGCCAGAGATAAGAGCTTCATGAATAAAACTTGCGGATCAGAGTCTCTGTGCGGAAATCAGGACCATACAAACCCTCACGGGAGGAGGGAGGGGGGCTGGCAGCACATCCCGTGTACTGAAGCTGTTGTTTTTGTGTGAGCCTGCCCCTACAGTGTACCAGGCTTCACTGGCAGGGAGGTACAGCTCAGCAAGCACTGGGCAAGAGGGGCCAAATACACTGGTGGGCAGAAGGCTTCATTTTTTGACTCATCAGGGGCTGGGCATGGGGATTTGACCACTGAGTCCCTCCTGAACACAACCTTCTGGAAGGTAAGAGGGGGAGACAGAAAGAGAGGCACTGTGCCAGATAAGAACCTGATTTTTTACTGAAATAGCTCACAACACCAAGATTTTAAGGCATTGACTGTGTCTCTCAAGGTCAAGCTTTGAGAGGGAAAGACTCCACAAACAACGCAGGAATTGCCTGGAAGCGAGAAAAGTTGGCTGTCCTTCCTTCCAGCTGTTGCCATCTCTTTATGTGCACCCAACATCAGGCAGAAAACTTGAGTTTTTAGCTTGCATCCTTCTTCCCAATATCTCTCCTGCAAGCTCCCTGCCACACAAGCAATGGATATGCTTGACTGTTTCTGCTGGCATGGGCTTCATTGCCCAGAGCACAGGGGGTGATGGACTGGACTGCTTTCAGGTTGCTTTTGGAAATGAATGCGTAGCTATGGCCTTCCAACCTTTGCCAGCTGGAAGGAGGATGAGCCAAGCAATCTGAAGTACCAGAGGACAAGACTGTGTGGGATGGAGTGAGGAGATGGTGGAGTCTCCAAGAAAAAGGGTGGACAAAGAAAAAGTAGGAAAAGAGTCAGGCCGTAGACTCAGAGGGAGAAAATCAGTTTGGAGTCGGGGGTTTGTGTCTTGGTTTTTGCCTGTGTGCAGGCTTCCCTGAGGTTATCTTGTTCTGGCTGAAAGCTGGAGGGGGGCTGGTGAAGGAACTGTTCAAAACCAGTAGGGTAGTGGCGGAGCACTGGTTAATGAGTTACTCGCTCGTAGCCCCGAGCTCCTGTGAGCTGCTTTCATCTCCGAGCCAAAGGAAAGGATGGATCATTCTTCAGCAGCTTCCTCTGCAACATCTGGGCTCTGCAAGAACCGGCTCTGGATCTCTGGGAGCAGCACAGCAACCACAGCCCTCCTGGGCATGGGATGCTCCCGCTGTCCAGCACCGTGGATGCATCCAAGGGATCTGCTGGAATTTGAACATAGTCTTGGTGCCACCAACAGCTGTTGTTCTGGCCCTGATTCAAGTCTTGGATCTCTCCAACATGGACAACCCAGTGTGCTCCAGCCCCCTGTGCCCCTGCTCATGTTCCAGGCTGTGCACTACCCATGGCTTAAATAGTTTAAAGAGAGTGATGGCAGACACCGCCTCATGGCAAATTCCTCATGGTTATCCATGAAGTCATCATGGCCTTCTTGCCCACTGCCCTGGACTCGTTGTCCTGACGTCCTCTATTCCCTCACTTTAAGTTACATTTTTTGCCTGCTCTCCCTCCCCTAAACAGGGCTACCAGGCTCCATACTCCGGAGAGAAATTCCCACTCCTGTTCCCTTCCTGGTCTGATGAGACAAAGTAGAAAAAATGGTCTGAGGGGAGAAGAAAGGAGCTGGTTTTGAAATGAATAGAAGCTGCTGGTCAGGCTGCCACTGAACAGACAAAGGCTTTCCAGCGTGTAGCTGCTTGTCTATGCAGGGAAATTAATTGGAACAGCTTTTCCAAATTAGCTGCATCTGATGATGATAAAAATAATAAAAACAAATAGTGGATTAAGTTAAATTAGGAAAAAGCAGCTTTATTCTGGAATAGGCGTGTCCACATTCCAGCATATTTTATTCCACAATAGCAGCTTTGCTGTGCTGCTCTGTGCAGACAAGCCCCGACACCGGCCCTGTGCACGCTCCCGCTCCTCCTCTGCAGGGCAATCCTGCCTGCTTGTTCTCCCCTCCTGCTGCCAGAGGCTCCTTCAGACTTTCTGCTTCAGGCTTCCATTTTTCCAGCACTTTTCCCTGTTTGAGTGTCCTCCAAGAACCTGGTCCAGCCTGTGGTTTTGGTGTTTCTTGTCCCAGTGAAATCTGCCCCCAGCCCTTTCCAAACATGTCTGTGACCCTGCTGCCCCTGATCCCTGCAACAATCCCCCATCCAAATTTGAAGTAATTCCCACCTTGAAAATTCACTTGATTCCTTTTTTCCCCTGAAAGTTGGCTCCTGGATTGCACAGGCAGCTTGTCTGCCTTCAGCTTAGCTCCTAAGTGACATCTGCACACACATACAAAAATCCCAGATTTATTTTGGATGGGGAAATATGAGAATTTGGCACACACAACCAAACTGCGACCTCTCTGACCAAGCTGCGTTTGCAGAGCCTGGTTGCTGGATCTCATTTCATTGCTGCCAATTCCATGGGCTCAGTCTGCAGTGGAGTGAGCAGGAGTGACTCCACTGACCGTACAGAGCTACAGCATCTTATATCAGATTAGGATCTTGCCCTTTCTATTAGAAGAAAGACATAATTTTAATTATCTTGACATGTTTATCGCTGTGAGCCTGGGCCCGTTATCTCCATGGGTTCATTCTCAAATGTGCAGAGCTGCAAGAACATGATTGTCTTTTTGTAAAATCCCGCTTGAGGTATTTCTGCAGCTGCACTTTGTGTCAAAGGATAAAAAATGTGCAGGGTGACTTTCCTCGCATTGTTGAGCGGGAGTAGCTGCTGTTTGCTTCGAGCCATTGCCTACACAATGGGGCTTCAGCTATTACAGCTAATTTATGGGTCTGCATGTGTTTACCCTGTCAAACTGTCTTGTGCGGAGGGTTTAAAGACATCAAAAAAGCGGTTTGTGTTAGTTTCCCTAAAAGTTGCTTCGCTGTGTGGATTGAAGTGCAAGAGCTACTGGCTCGCTGTGTGTCAGGTTGACTCCTGACCCCACACAGCAAATCCAGGACTCACCCCAGAGCCACCCATCCACTCATGGGAGCATGTGTGATTTAAAGTTGCCCATTGTCACTCAAACCCAGCTACCCCATCTCCCTTGCCAGTGTGCCCATAGTAAAACCCCATTGCCTTTTTAATTCTTTGGTCTTTATATCATCTCCACAAAGGTTTTCTTTTTTTCATTGACATTTTTGATGTGAATTTGAAAAAGACTTGAAAGTTCTGCCTTGTGGTCTGCTGAGTTACCCGCCTGATTCTGCATCCATCTCACTCTTAGACTGACCAAAGTCATCCTGCAGATTTCCTTCTCCCTGCTTGACCAGCTGGGTAGTTTGCATCAGATGTAGTAAATTCCTTGTGAATTATTATTTGTGTTTATTATTTGCTACACCAAAGGGCCCAGGCATCCTAGGCATGGGGTCCTTGACCAATGCACGGAAAATATTCTCTCTTTCCCACCAAGTTTTACGATCGAAGAACAAAACACAAGATAACTGAGGCTTGTCAGAGAGCCCCAGACCACAGTGTCAGCCAGCCCTAAATAGTCCCACCATCATCATCAGGGCTAAAAATAAGTCTAGTGAGGTTTATTTTCATTATTATACTGCCAGAATATATCTTCTCTAGCATATGACCTTGCTCCAGCCCCATTCCCAAAGCTGCTAGGAGCAGCCTTCCTTCTTCCTCCTCTTCCTCATCCTTGTCCCACCATTCCCATCCCCTCGGGGAGCCCCGCCCGCCGCTGCCGCCAGCCCCGGGGTCCCGCAGGTTGCAGCAGCAGCAGATGGCAGCCGCAGGGGCCGGGTCCCTTGTCACATCGCCGCCGGTCACTGCCTGGAGCCCCCGCCGGCCCCGGGCTCGGCGTTTGTTTGTCTAACGCGGCCCAAAGGGCTGGGCCCCGCCGGCCCCGCTCGGGTGGCAGCTTCATCCCGGCCATGCTCGTGCTTTCCTGGATCACACGGCTGACCCCCAGGGCCGGGAGCGTGCTTTCCCCAGACAGCAGCTCTCGCCACATTTTTCTGACGGGGTCTGTATGGGTCAAGGCAGAGCCCAGTCAAATCCAGCTCCAGAAACATGGGAAGGAATAAGGCAGCAATAACCCGTCCAGGATAATAGCTCTGCCCCTCAGCAAGCCTAGGATAGCATGGAAGTGGCTCAGGAAGTGGCTGGAAGTGGCTTTGTCCCCTTCACACCTGTGCTGAGCCATTTAGGACAACTTCTGCATCTATTACTCCCGTGTTGGTCCATGGAGACCCATCCTGGCCTCTCAGCCCGGTGCTGGGGGATGAAGGACCTTGCTCAGGTAGGTGCAAAGTGCTACTGGCAAAAGGCAGAGCAACAAGCGAGGGTGGCAATGAGAAATTGCTTGTGGTCACAGGGAATGTTCAGGATCATAAGAGCACACTGTGATCTGTAGTTATCAGGAGGAGGTTGGGGAATCAAATACAGCGAGTAGGTTATGAAAAGGAGAAAAGCAGCAATGTGGCCAACGATTTTTAATTTTTCCTACAACAATCAGGGGAAACTTATCTCCAGACTCAGGGTGCAAGTTTAATTTTACCCTTTGCTCTCCTTCCCATCATTCAGTGGAGCACAATGGTAGAGACGCAGCCTCGGAAGTTTCTCCTTCTGAGGGATGCCTGCTTGCTCTGGTGTGGCAAAGCCCATATCCTGGGATAAATGCCCTAATCCCAGGGCTGGAAGAGGAGATTCCCGTGGTGGGCTCCTGTCTCCTGTGCCCTTTCATTCCCTGTTATAAGCGGGAGTATTGCAAGTCTCACAAACAGTGTACAGAGCTGCTGTGCCAAAGAACTGCTTGGTTTATGTACAGCAGACAACAGCAGAGACAAAACTAAAGCTCAAAGCAGGGACATGGCATGCCCAAGTCTGCTGGCAAGGAGGGACAGGGGCTATAAGTCACTCTGCTGCAGTGACAAATCCGATGGCAGCACTGAAGCAGAGCTCAGCCCCTCACAACTTCAGGGATGATTGTCCAAGGGAGCCTAGGGATGCCGTGGGGGGCACAGAACAACCCTGCCAGCCCCAGGGCTCATCCCACGGCCAATGCAAAGCATGACACCGTGAGAGAGAAGCTGTCAAGAAGCAAACCCATTCTCTCTTCGGAGCAGAATTGCTTTCATAGCTATACCCCCAGCACTTCCCAGCCTCTCTGTCTTTTGCTTAATTAACTACAGAGCTTGTATGATTTTCTTTTTTGTGCAAAAAAAAAAAAAAAAAAGGAGAGAGAAAGAAAGGGTAAAAAAAAAAAAAAAAGAGGAAGAAAGGGAAAAAAAAAAAAGAGAAAGAAAATCAGAGAAGAATGCCATTTTTGAAAACGCCCCCCGCCTCCGCGGGATCGCACGGATTTGCAGCCCCACGGCGGCTTCCGCCACCGCCCGCCCCCGCAGGACCCCGGCGCTGCCCGGCTCCCCCGCACACAGATGTGGGCTTCCCCCGGGCCCCCGGCGCTGCGCTGGGAAAGGCCAAACCTGCCACGGTCCTTTCACAGCTCTGTCAAGAACATCACCCCCCCGCTGGGGCATCCCCCGCATCCCGCACCGTCCCGCAGTGGCAGCCCGGGGCGGTGGGAAGCACTGCGTCCCCCGCTCCATTTTCCTCAGTAGGAAGGATTCCCGGTAAATAAACAGCAGCTGTTGGTGAACTGGATCGGAGGCTTTTTCCCATTCTCCGACCGGAGCTGTGATTGCGTCCAGGTGTGGGGAGCCGGGGCCGGAGGCTGAGCACGGAGATGCTGGGACAGATTTGGCATCGTTCAGTTTGAACAGTGATGGGATGACTCAGGGCTGCCCTCAGCACTGAAAGACAAGACTCTGTGGGGTGAGAGTGACCGTGCCTCTAGCCCCGGAGCTGTCTGCCATGGGGAGGCAGTTTTGGGGAGCTCACAAGGCTGGTCTCCATCCCCAGTGTCCTCTCATTTACCCAGATTTCACGTCCCTCTCCCCAAGACAGTGTTGCAGGGAGCTCTGCAACACGGTCCCCATCACATCAGGCTGTACCAAAGCCTTCAATCTTGGTGGAAACTTGGCTTGAGACACAGGAAATCAAACTCAGTTTCACTTCAGTTTGGTGTTTTTGGGTTTTTTTTAATGTTGAGGTAGGTCTACAGATCTGAGATCAGCTCGAGTTCAAGGGCCTTTGCAGTCTGGTCTTCATCCTTGCCTGGGCAATACCCTGGGGAGTCTCGATGTTGTCCCTGGGGCAGGTGGCAGCCCCAGAGCCGTAGGGATGCTGATTGAGCTGTAGGGATGCTGATTGAGCTGAGGAGTGAAAAGGTGCATCGTAGCTCATCCTGCATGGTAGCTTTGTGCTGTCCCATGGGCACCCGTGAGGACCCACAAAGCCCACGGGTGAAAGTGCAAAGCTGCATTTTCAGTCACTGGGGAGGGAGCTCAGTCACAGGTGAAAAGGGTCACATCCCATGGCTGCACTGGATGCTGCCTCCTTCCCAAACACCCACGAACTGCCCACCCTGATCATGCTGACTCCTCCATCAGGGACTTTCTCACACGGGTACAAGCCAGAGCTGTTGTCTCTCTGCGATGTCAGAGCTCTCACCAGACCCCAACAAAACACCTCCCCATGCCCACTGTCCTCCTGCCGCTTAGGGACTCTGACGGCTGCACTCTGCGCCCGCCCTGGCAATGGCACGGCAGGCTCGGCCATGAATCACTGTCTGGCACGGACAGCATCCCTCTCCATACCACACCTGCCACGCTGTGGTTCGCCCTTCCCCTGGACAAGTTTTTCCCCCTCCCTTTGAGAGTGGCTCTTTTCAGCTCCCCGTGGAAGAAGCCTGTTCTCCCGGTGATGGATTGCACCTGATTTCAATATCAATGAGGCTCTGCCTGCACAGCCCCAAGCAGCCTGTTTAGTCGAGGTTTGTTAACAGGATCACTCTCCTCCTCACATCCCTCCCTGCTGCTTCCTACTCTGCACCGGGGAGGCAGTGGCTGATCCATGCTTGGGAATGGATTTTCCTGCCAGTCAGGCAGGCAATGCTGGTGACAGGGCAGTGATGTATCAGACGCAGGGATGGCCTTGCAATGGGGTTTGCCAAGGGCTGTTCAGTCGGAGAAGGGTGGTCAGTATGGGGCATCCACTGCAGAGCATGCCACCCGAGGAGACTGATGTTGCCATGGTGCCTTCTCTCCTTCTCCTGATATAAAAAAAAAAAGAAAAAGAAGAGAAAAGATGATCCTTTCTTTTCTCCCGGGCTTTTATCTCCCCCTCTAAGAGTGTTGCTTTGAGTCCTGTGTCGAAGTCATGCATTGCTAAAGGAGCCAGAGGGAGCCATAAATTCAGGCGACCCTGAGCGATGCCTCTTGCCCCACACCCCATCCAACGAGGGGCCTTTGTTCTTCCCACTGGCTGCGATTTATGGTTCTCAAGCCAGGGTTGTTCCCAAGAGAGCTGTCACCCTCATCCCCAAACTAACAGACAAGCCACCAAAGAGGCACCGAGTGTGTTTTGGCAGTGCAATACCTGTTCCAAAAACAGCAGCCTTGCTTTGAGCCAAACCCAGCCTGAAGAGATGCCCACTGCTCTGCATGTTGTATGTCCCATGGGGATAAGAGTCATGACTACAGCCTTCTGCTAACCAGCTTTTCAAAGCTATCCTGTGGTTTGGAGATCCTCAGCTCCATTCCCACCACATGGGCCAAAGGGGTGTCAGCAGCCCTGTGAGGTGCCAGCCTGGCGAGCTGTGAACAGGCTCCTGACTGCCAGGCTGCAGTTCATTGGGAGCATCCTATGGGCTTCTTCAGCAAGAAAAATCCCCTGCCATATCTTATCTGGGAGAGCAAAAAAGGCAGAAACTCTACTGATATCAACCTCCCGCACTGAAAAAGTGCAAGTGAAATCATCCCCAAAAAACACATCCTTCCAGATCATCCTGGCTGCCACATGTGGTCAGATCAGGGCCCAGATGAGAAGAATGGAAAGTCCCATGAAAAAGGTGAAGAAGCGATGTGAGTTACTCATCCAGCTCTGTCTGGCCCAAAGAGCAATCCCCTGGCTCTCCATGTGAGTGCAGGACACTTAAGTCTGTGCCTGTATCCCTGGGGATCTTACAGAACTGCTGAGCCAGAGCCAGCATCTGTTCCCCCTCTCCTCTCCCCTCCCCAGAGTTTAGTTAGGCTTTATGTCATGGAGAAGAGGAAAAGGAAAACAGAGGGCGAGGGGAAGCAGTGCAAACTGTAAAAACAGTGAAGGACTCCTCCAGCACCCCGGGGAGCTCAGGAATGGGAATGAGGGTCTAAATTTTCCAACAAGAAAACTAAACTCTGCTGATGAGCCAGGGAAGTGCGTCCCTCTGGATGAGGTCAAGACAATCTGAAATTTTGGGCCTGCCAAACAACTTGTCTTCCTTTGCAATCCCCTGCCTTTGTCCTTTTGATGCCTAGGTTTGTGTCTCGCATATCTGTGACTGAGTTTTGGGCTTCTGTGGTTGTTTCTGTGCTAACGCTGCTCCAGGGATCCAGGTGAGAGCCTGTGGTAATGCTGGCATAATGGCACAGCTATCCTGCACCAGCTCTTACCAGGACCTGGCTGGATAAATCTGACCCCATAAACACCCTGTTGCCCTGCTTTTATTCATGAACTAGCAACTGTTGTCACACAAAGCACGGCGTGGTGGCACAGTTGATCACATTGCCTCCAAGCCCTGTGGTGACACCCCATGAGCCAAGGACACAGCTTGGCTTCCCACTGTGGTGCACATTCACTGGGGTCCCTATGACAGCAGCTGGGGTGGCTGTCCAATCTTGGCTCTGGTCCTGCTGACAGAAGCCGAGATGAATTTTCCTCTCTCCATGGCTCACATGGTGACAGCAGCTGTGAGGGCACGGGGACTTGCCTTTCACATTGGTCATCACTCCTTCTCTTGACTGACCAAGTCAAGACTCTACCCGTGGGCTTCTCCACCCGGAAAGGATTTTGCTGACTTTTTATTGAGGTTCACTTTCAAGACTGGGGCTGAGCAAGCAGCTGGGGAGGTGCCAAAGCTGCTGCTTCGGAGACCCGCTCCCCGCCGGGGCCGCGGGGGCTGCTGGCAGCGAGAGGAGCAGCTGCGCACAAGAAGTTGCATCACGGAGGTGGATGTAGGTGGGGCCGGTGGCGGGCGGTTCGTGCCTTGGGGCTGCTCTTGGCTGCGGTGTCTGACAGCTGCTGGCAGGTAAGGGCTGGCCGGCAGGATCAGCGCTGTCTGAAACGCAAACGCGCACCAGAAAAAGGAGCCGGAGGGCAGGGATGGGCAAGCACGCTGGAGTCTTCTTGACAGCTGGATTTCCTGTGCCTGCGCCAGCTCCCTGACGCAGGTCTCTCCCCAGGCCCCGTGCAGCTTCTGGGGCCGCTGATCCCCTGGATATGAGGGGCTGGAGAAGTCCAGGATGCAGCGAGGGGTCTGCAAACCTCTCACTGTACAGGCAGCTTTCCCCCCAGGGCTCCCTGATGGGAAGGGACTGCGGGGAGTAGCAGCTTTAGCCCTCAAGCAGAGATTGAGCGTGATGGAAATACTCCAGCAGGTCTCCAGTAGGAAGGTAAAACTTCTTCCAAGCCCAGCTCCCTGCAAAGATTTCCTGAGGGCTCAGCTGGAGTCTGTCTAGGGATCTAACCTTGCACGGGTGAGACGTGCAGCTGCCTCCTGCACCCACTCCACTGCCTCCCGCCAAGCCACAATCCACAAAACAGAAGTAACTGGGATCACACGAGCTGTACCTCTGTGGGTTTTCCAAGTGAACTCCTGGGAAGACTAAATAGTATTGATCTCTCCCCTTTCTTCTCCAGAAATTCCCTATGTGTATGGGTTTTTCCTTCCAGCCTGCGCATCATCACAAGGAATCTGGTTTTGGTAGCTCCGGCCTCCCCAGTCCATTTGTAGGAAGTATGAGCACAGCTTGAATGATGCTGCCAAGTTGTACCACGTGCCCATCAGGCACTTTTGGCAAGTTCTGGAAGTGAGTAAAACGCGGGACTGACATGCATAGAGACATCCGTAATATTTTCCCGGGCAGCTCTGTGGCATGCAGGGCATCAGCATTGTGGTTAATTAAACTGCAGTCTCCACAGCAACCAGGCAGGAATAGGAGGAATTATATATTTGCTTTTATTTATAGTGGCAGCCTTCATCCTGCGATTAAATGGGAACCAGCCCCTCTCCCCTCACACACAGCAGCTCCAGGGCAGCTTCTGCAGCGGGAGAGGGAAGAAAAGGCTGCTTGTTTCTTAAGATGCCCTTTGCTATTCAAGTTTCTTCTACGTGGTTTTATTCAGCTGCATCTTACACCAGGCATCAAACAAGCCCCAGACTATTATGTGCTGAAAGTTTTCCCCATGGAGCAAGCTGCTTGGATCCGCCCTGTGTTTTCCAGTCCATCTCCCCAGTGAGACATGCAGACAAGTTAAAACAGGCAGATTTCGACAGGGCCCAGAAAGAGGGTTGTGAAGGATCTGCCAGGCGTGGAAGGGCTGCCTCCCCTTGCTCCCTGTCCTTCCCAGTGGAAATCAGGAAGGCTGCTGCTTCCCCAGCTTCCAACATGCGGGTTTTCTCCCACACCAGCACCCCCAGGCCCGATGCCAACAGGCCAGTCCCTGGCAAGAAGGAGGAAATTTGTCACAGTGGTGGCGGGGTGGGAAAGTGATGGAGGTCTACACAACAGGGCTCCAAGCGAGGGTGGGGACTTCACTGCTAATGTGAGCTGAAGTCTGGTTAGGCAAGGGCTGCTCACAGCCCCGAATCCCTGAGAGTGCTCCCTCCCTCCTGGCCCCAAGGCACCCTCAGGGCTCAGGAAGAGGGGCAGGGTTGGGGCACCTCTTTCCCCAGGGGGAAATTTTTCCGTAGCTGGAGCTGGAGAGTATCCAGTGGCCAAGAAGATCCCCAAGGGTAGATTACTCATCTTAGTGATGAGCTTTTTGGTTTTCTGGACTGAAGCTCCAAGAATTTGCATCCAAGCCTGGCAGCAGCATTTATTCACTAAATTACCCAAAAAAAAGGGAGTTTGCGGAAGCAAGAGGTTTAGGTGAGAGGTTGGACTAAAAATGGAGGAAAAAGGAGAACAGACAGTGAAGGAAAAAGGGGAACAGAAAAGGGGAACTTTGTGGGGTGAAAAGGCATATTTTAGGGTTCTTTGGGGAAGAGGACCTTCACCTTTATCCAGACCAACCAATTACACTGTTTTGAAAATTTCTGCTTACAGAAGCTTGGCTCGGGAGCTGAGCTGCCTCTGGTGAACAGGATTGAGTTCACTAAAAAATGTGCCCTTTTGTGGGGAACCAACAATGTGCAAATCCAGGACAAATGCAAATGCAGGGCTTCAGCCAAAACAAGGGAGAGGGATCATTTGGAAGATGTTGAAACGTCTTGTTTCAACATTTTTTTCAGAACAAAGTGTGCTTTTTTTTATCTTCTTTATTTCAAAACAGCTTTTCCTATTTGAACAGTGCTGCGAGCTAAAAGCAGAAGAAAGGTTAAAAAGGTGCAAAGGGAAGGAAACATTGTGGATTTGGTTGGAGGGATGTTTCAGGTTGAGCTGAAACAACTTTTTTTGACATCTTGCCAAGTTTTTTCCACTTGGTACTTTTTTGGCGCAGACAGCAAGCAGAGAAACCCCATCCCACAGAGCACCCTGCCAACCAGAGATGGAGTCTGCCATGCAGCCACCCCAAAATACCCTTCTGCTGCTTAAAATAACCCGGTTTCTTCTGCTCTCTGCCAAATTTTCAGGGCTGTGAGCGCAGCATCGCTCAGTCTCTCTGCCTGCTGAGGAAACACATCGGGCGAAGAGCAAATTCTCCCCGGGGTCAGAAGTCCCCCCGCGTCCCCGAGGGGAGCCAGCTGCTCCATCCCAACCGTCTCCCACCTTCCCGCACCGCTCTGTTTTTCCACTGGAGCATGCGAAGCCGAAGCGGACGAGGAAGAATTCGGCCCTTTGTGTGAGCTGAATGCGGGCCATGTGTTGCGCTAATGCTGCCGGTGAGCCCACCCCGAGCTGCGCATTCAGCCCTAGATTAGCGCAGCTATCAGGACACATTTAGATATGGACGATTTCCTCCGCCGTCGCCGGCGAGGGGGGACGGAGTGTGGGAAAGCTCTTCCCTGGGCGCGGGGCCCTTCTCTCGCCCATCGCGGCCCAATCCCAGGGCCGGGGGCCGGTTGTTAATCGGATTCCCACCGCGCCAGGCGAGATACAGCAGCGGCGTGTGACCTTCCCGGAGGTGCGGGGCGGCTGAGGAGCCCTGTGGGAACCAGGGCGAGGAAGGCTCTGCTAGAAAGGAGGAGACTTTTCAGGGTTCAATAGTCAAGGTCTTTTCCAGCAGGCCACTGTGCCTCGCAAGCTCGCATCCCACCTGTGATGTCCCCAGCTCATGGCGCACTCCCACAGACAGCCCACCGGAGCGGAGCAATGTTAACCCTTGGTGGCCTGGCTGTTTGGGAGTTAATTTAGAGGGGCAGAAAACACGTGGGGGAGGGAGGGGAGAGGCAGATACCTCACTTCAGTGGAAGTGGCATCACCCTGTTCCTGTTAATAGCTTGAAAGCCTCCCAGACCAGGCAGGAGAACTGGATCCAGGCTGGGGCAGCAGCTCTTCACCTGCTGTCACGGGCTTCACAGCGCTAAAGCAGCGTGCAGATGGCACATCCTCACAGTCCTGACCTTGCCAGCTCTGCCCAAAACTGAGGTCCTGCATGGGAACACCCTGCCAGGTGGGACTGATGTCTCCTTTCTGTTACTGGAGGCAATATGTGCAATACTGAGGTCATGTGATTTCTTCCCCATTAGCAGCGTGCCAGGGACTACCAGACAGGAGTTCTGGCTCCCTCCCTCCCCTAAACGCGTGCTGTTAGGGGCAAACCTATGTCATGTACTGTTGTAAACGGATGGAATTGAGAGCAACACTGTGCAGGCAGGACTTCAGCTGTGACCAGGAGGGCGGACCCAGGCTGGGCCAGGCACCCAGCTCCCCGCACTGGGAGCAGTGGCTGTGGAGGGACTGCTGCAGGGACGGGCTGCAACGGGGCCACAGCCTCAGAGACCTGTGGGCAGACACGGTCCCTCCTGTCCCCTCCACCCGAACCGAAGCACCTGGAGCAAGCGTGGGCTACCTTGACTGATGCCCCAGGTACGGGGACCATCAGGATGGTGTCAGGATGGTTCATGGAAACCTTGGGGCAGGCTTTGGGGGATGGGGCTGGGTTGGCTCGTGGGAATGGGCTGCAACGGAGAGCAAGCCCCTGCGGGGACACTTCCAAAGCGAGTGCCAATCCTGCCACCTCCTCCTCCCACCCCCGCGGCGCCTCCGCACCCGCTCCCGTGCTGCCTGCGGACCCCCGCCGGGAACGGGCTCTCATTCCCCACCTTCCCAAAGCGGGGAGGAAGGACGGCAAACTTCACACCAGAGTGTCAGGCAGGCTCCCAGGACACCTCCACAGCATCCTGCCCCTCCACCCCCGTGCCTTCTCACCCACCTCCTGCTCCTCCCTCAGATGTCGCTATAAAGACATCAGTGGCAGTAAAGAGGTTAATGCGTGTGGGAGGGGGAGGCGGGGGAGAGGGAAGCGGTTCCCATGAACCGGGTCCAAGGCTTATACAGCCTCCTTAGCAAAGCAGAGCATCTGGCCCTGGGGTTCATTTGCCCCGGAGCAGATGGTCCTGTCCTCCATCCATGCGGCCGGGCAGGCGGGCGATGGGCTCTGGCCGATGCTGAGCCCCAAAGAGCCTATTGTCACTTGGAGATTTCGCAGGAGATGAGGCTGAGCCGCACGGGGGGGAGGGAAAGGGGCAGGAAAGAGGTGCCTGGGAGAGTTCTGAAACTCTCAGTCCGAACAGGCTCCTGTAGGTGTTTCTTCTGATATAAAATCCTCCAGACCTCAGTGCTGATCTCTTAACACAGAGCCTACATCTTTAGCTGTGCCCAGCTCCAGCTCACTTCTACCCAGTGTCCCTCACTCAGAGTGGCACTGGGACCTTCTGGCCCTCACCCTGTTGAGTGCACGGGCATCAGTGTGAAGAGGAGAGATGGCTTTGGTCAGCCTGCCTAGGCACGTTGTCTTACTGGAAGGAGGCTTGGCACGTTCAAAGCCACAAGTCCAGCTCTGCCTGCCTTGTCACACTGCCTGAGGAGGCTCAGCTGGGACAGGCTGGGAGCTCCTGCTTGGAGAGGCCTTGGGGAGAAAAGCCACATCTTCTGTCACCCCCTCAGGGCCATGGTGCTGGTCTCCCAAAGCCTGAGCATGCCCTGAGGCAGTAGTTTGGGGATGCCCTCCCTGCCCAGAGCAGAGAGTTAGAACCCCCAAACCAGCTGCTACACTCATTGTCTATGCTGCTGAGCAAGGTGCTTGGTGGAGAACACCCTTGCCAAGGATGCTGCAGAAAAGATTTATGATGGTTTAAGGATGTAACCAGAGCTGAACGTAGTGGGTTCCTGGTTTCCTAAGAGGAATCTCCCTCTAGTACATAGGAGGTTTCCATGCCTGGGGCTGCTGGACAAGGTTAAAGCACAGTCCTGGAGCAGGACTTCAGCATTATATTCGATGTACCAGGTGTGAATCATGACTCTGGTTTGCTTCCTTTCGTGTGTGACATCTCTCTGTGGTGTCTGGAGGGAACTCAGGGCTCCACGTCCATCTGCATTGGAGAACAACCTCCTTGCTTATCCCCTCTGAAGAGAGAGTTGAACTTCCTGATTTATCCATATCTAGGCTTACAATCTCTAACAAAACAGTTCTGGGCCATGTCCTCAGCAGCTGTGACATGATTGTTGTTACCAGATATTTAAGCAAACCCTCCCTCCCTTTGCTGTCCAAGGACTACAGCACTTTCTCATCACTTCTCTTTGTGCTGGAACAGGATCCCTGAGACAGCCCCTTCCAAATTTCTGTTCCAGGTCTGAGGACCTGCGATCCTTCACTTGGATCTTTCCCCTTCCTCAGATGACTTCACACTGTGGCACTGCTTCTTTTGTCTTCTCACCAGCCTCTGAAAACCATAACACATCCCCAGTGATGTTGGATGTTTTGCAATGGTTTTTAAAGATATCCCACATCACGGGGGATTTCTGGGACCTCCTCTGCTCAGGAGGAGGAGGAATATCAGCTGTTCTGGCTCCTCCAGGCTTTCTTCTGAACCTGGCCCAGAGACCCACCTGTGCTGCTGCTCCTCTGGGTGTATGGAGGTGGAAGGAAAGTTGAACTCAACAGGGACGCCAGATGGACCTCCATCATCCCTGCTCTCCTGTGGAAACTGGATCTTCCACTGGCCCTTTGCCAAGAATAAAGAGACTTGATTAAACTGTGATTTTGCCCACACTCTCCTCAGCCCTCCAGGTCTCTGAGCTTCCAGGACAGCTGTAAGTTATTCCAGGAAAGTTTATATCCTCCCATCCTGCTGGGTTTTCCTACCTTGGCTCCACCACGTCCCAAAGGGAGGACAACACTAGCACAGACCTTCCTCTGGAAGCCTGTTTACTGGAGGATGGGAGTAATTTTCCAGATGTGCTGGAGGGAAGTTTCTTTATCCAGGGACCTGCCCATCGTGTGTTTGTATCCCTGCTAAGGCATCTTTTCCTCACATGGAGGATGCTGGGCAGCCAGCCCAGCTCGCATGAGCCTGGACCTGCTCCCAAACACCTCTGCTGGGGCCGTGTCCGACGAGCTGCACGCTCCTGCACGCGGCACAGGCTGTGCAGCTGAGGGCAGCTGTCCCCACACAGCACTGGGGACACCAACCAGCCCTGCACCAGGCTCACTGCCACCTCCCCAGCTGCTGCATGGGCATTTCTACCCACCTAAGAATGTTCTTCCCCATCCAGGGACACGGCAACAGGTCCCATCATCTCCAGAAACTCGTGTGATTTCCCACCCGACTCAACGTGCTCAACCACATGGAGCTGCAGAGGCTGCCTCGTGGCCTGGCAGTGGATTGCTCTTCCCAGAAGAGGTAGCCAGGAGCCAGCTTGGTTTAGGGAGCAGAGAAGAATAAAAGGAAACACAACGAGCTGAAGTGCAATAGGAAGCGAGTGGCCAAATGCGAAAGACAACAGGGGAAAGTCAATGGCAAACAGCTGTGGTGCAGATGCTGAGCAGAACCGAAAGCCTCGGCTCCGTGGGCAGAGCATGATGAACCAGCAGATGCAGCTTGGGATGAGTAAATTGGTTCATCGCTGAGGGAGAAGGTCATTTGTCACCTCAGGCAAAACCAGTGTGTCACAAATGGGAAACTGCAAATTCTCGGTGACATTGCACCGTAACGCAGAGAAACCACAGACGATGCTGAGGAGAGCGGCCAGGACACTGGAGGAGCAGGCATTGGGCAGAAAGAGAAAGGTCTTGACCCAACTACATCCCATGTTTAGGTTTAAGCAAGTAAACAGTCACATTCATTTTCAAGTGCTTTAATGTTTTATTAGGATTTTAAAAGTGTTGAAAAGTCTGCGAATCCAGAGCAGAGGCTCGGCTGAGAGAAGAGGGAGGAACCGATCAGTCAGCACGAGAAGGCTGGCGATAAGGGATCAGTCAGGGACTGGTTTATATCAGTGAGGCTTCACTGAGGTTACACAGCTCCTCAGCATGAGGAGCCAGAAGTGGCTCTGCATGGACTAAATGCAGTCAGTATCTGTGCTAAATCAGGCGTTTTAATGGGATCAGGGAGGGATGAGTGCTGATTCTTTGAGGAGAAAAGACACTGCACTCTCCTTGGACTCGTCAGAGCTCTAGATGTCCCATCCGAGGACAGGCAGGGTCATGCAGCAGCCAGGCCCTGTCTGTGTTGGATGGACGTCCTCAGGTGGGACACCTGGCAGAATGAACTTGTGCTGCAGCAGAGGCCGAGGACCAATATTCCTTCCTGTGTCTCTGGGAAGCATTTAGCATCCCTAAAAATCCCTAAGTGCAAAAGACAGTCAGAGATGGGTAAGCATCTCCTATTTTGTGGGCTGTAGGAGCTTTATACCCAGGACCAGCTGTGCCTGCCTGTGCCAAAGGGGGCATGGGAGGAAATTGAGACAACTCTGGGCTTTCCTCTACATTTTCCCACATGTCACTGAGTTTTTGAGGTTATTGCTACTCCCCCAGCACAGAGCAAAGGATGACAAGTGTTGTTATCCTTGTGTTGCCTCCTCCTTGCACATCCAAGGCACCAACCCAGCTTTGTGCCTGGTGTACCTCTCACTGCCCATTCCCTGCTGGTGCCTGTGCGTGTGTGTGCCCCCCTCCACAGGCTCAGGGGTGCTTGCCAAGGGCACAGGGCTTCCACCCATACCTGCTCTTTTGTGGACATCCGAGCACAGAGGAGAAAGCGCCGGGCAGCAGATGTCGGCGCAGCCTCCTCGTTAGAGATCGGTCCCTCCGGAGCACGGGAGGAGCCGCCCCTGGGGCAGGTCGGGAGCGCCGGTGCCTTTGGGCATTGTCCCCCCGCTCCGGTGCCGGGCCGGGCCGCGGGTTCCCACAGCTGCGCCACAATGGAGGCACAACAGGCTCCTCTGGGGACAAAACCTAATCTGAGAGATACCGGCGCTGAGA
Organism: Corvus kubaryi; assembly: GCF_017639235.1. Lineage (NCBI taxonomy): Eukaryota > Metazoa > Chordata > Aves > Passeriformes > Corvidae > Corvus > Corvus kubaryi. Next base: position 4,807,276 of record NW_024581129.1, read on the forward strand.
AAGCTCTTCCTAAAAAAGACACAGTCAAAAGCTCCTGGATGCCCTGTGTCCGCGGATACCCGATATGCCCGCCTGCGGTATGATTACCTGCAGGCAGGCTTTGTCCGCTCTGGCTCCCCTGAATGTCACGCTTGTTCCCGAATACCAGCGGGGAACAATGTGGGGGCAATGCAAGGAAAAGCCTCCTCTGTCCCTCCCAGTCTGAAAGTAAATATCAGATGCCTGTGGTGAAGGGGAGGGAGGGGAATGGTGAGAGTGAGACAAAAAGGAAAAAGCCTGGGGTTGAGAAGTGCCTCGGTGAAACTGGGTCATGGCTATAGGGTGACAGGCAGAAAAGGGTCCCTGTTCTTGGGGAGGATGAGCAGATGCCTCTGCCCAGGGGCTCCTCACTGCTGGTGAGCAGAGAGGGCTGCAGGGAGCCGAGGAGAAGAGGAAACACAGCCATATCTGCCTGTCCCTCCAGCTGCCCTGCACTGTACTTCATACACAGTGAAGTGCTTGGATACTTCCAAAAATCCTTCCTGGGCTCCAAAAAGGGCAGCCATGGTGAGATCCAGCAGAGACTGGAGGGCAGTGAGTGGTGGTGGGGGTTGGCTCCACTGCTACCCTCCTCACGCTGCTGCCACCATGGCAAGAGACACCACCTTCATGGGGACAAAGAAGCTCCATGGGGTCTCCTGCAGCATCTTCCAAGTTTGCCCGGCTTCCAGACCCTTCACACTGCACATGGATCTAATAGCCTCTTCCCCACAAACTGCCTGGACATGAGCTGGAAACAATCGGATTTTCCATCCTTATCTTCCCTCCGTGCTGCTGGTGAAGTCAAGTCCTCTTCAGCCCCCTCCTTCCTGTAGGCCACACATGGATTCTTCCTCTCTCAGCGAGTCCCTTTGTCCCTTGGAGGGGATGTGTGTCCAGCTGAGTGTGCTGCTGGGCCAGCAGACTGGTCACTGGTTGTCCCATGTCCTGTCCCAGATGGGGAGCTGGTTGTCCCAGCATTCCCATGGTCCCTGGAGCTTGGGCAGCACAGGCAGGAGCCAGGCTTTATCAAAGACTTGCTGGAAAGGCAAACAAACTCAGTCACGGATGCGGTCACTATTCGCTGTGCGTCCTCTTCGAGCAGCTGCAGGACATCCCCATTCTCTTCCCTGCCTGAGGCTGGAAGGGAAAATCAGCTAAAAATGCCTGTTTATGTCAGCATGGCTGTCCTTGACCCCGGCAGCCCAGGGACACTGACCCCAGCAGCAGGTCCAGCCAGGGAAATGGGGCAGGAAAATATGTTTTTCTAGGAACTCAAGCTCTGACTCAAACTCATTGATGTTAGAGGCAGTTTTTATCAGGCTTTGGTGCAAACTTTTAACAAATCACTGGGAACATGGGAGGAGGCAGAGCAGCAGGAGCAGAGGCAGAGGAGCTAGAGAAACAAATCTGCCCAAGCACAAGGGACTGTAATGCTCCAAGATCCTTCATTCTACAGGTAACTGAAAAAAACAGATATATTTCAATGATATTGGAAAAGTGATTCAATACTATGAGGGATCCTAATGGGAGACCCCTTGTGAGGTCCTGGGAGCAAGGCTGGGAACATGCCAGAGTGTCTCCTTGGAGCAGTGGATTGGTAGGATGGATCAGAATGGGAAGTCCTCTGGTTTGAGCAATGACCCGCTGAAGAAGCCACCACAGGGACAACTGCTGAAACCACACTTTGGGGGGACACAGAGGTTCATGCCTTGCATGAGTTGATGGAAGACTTCCTGCGAGGAGAAGACAACCCCAGAAGGGGCAGCCCTATCTGTTGCCAGACGACCACACAGGGAGTGCGACCTTATCTCATTAGATGCTCCTTTTGATAGGACTTCGATTAAGGCTTCCATTCAAGGGCACTGGGGATTCAAAGGGCTGAGGGGACAACACAGAGTAATGAAAGTCCAGATTCTCTTGGCTTCAACCAGAGATTTATGGATGCTGTTTGTCTTAGAGCAAGACTGTTGTGAACATCCAACTGCTTGTGACCAGACCAGAAAGGCAGAATCCATCAAAACCACTGAGCTGAGCTGAACTCAAAACAAGCCCCGAGACCCCTGGCATGTGAGGAACCCAAACAGACCGTGCTGCCAGTGCTCACAGGGCCACAGGTCAGCTGGCAGCGCTCCCAGTGCTGTGCCTCGCGCTCCGGATGGGATGAGCTCACCACGCGCTCAGCCCGGAGACCAAAGCCCGCCTGGGAGGGCAGCTTGGGTGTCTCACGCTCGCTCTGACAGCCAGACAGGGCCAGTTCTGTACTCATTCAAGAAAAATGGCTGGGGTGAGTGGATGCAGCCACTCGTTCCTGGTGATTTTTGGATGATGGCCTCGCCTAGGGCAGCTCAGTGGGGCTTTGCCAACGGAGCTGCATCAGTCTGGAAGGGCTCCCTTGGAAATAAAGTCAGCTGCAGGTGCTGTGAAGTGGGATTTGCAGCTCAGGAGCCTTTGATGGATTGAACTCACCACACTGAGCAATTTTAACCCAGTATCAGGTGAGGAATCCCTTGCCACCTGCGCATCGAAGGCAGGAGGATCAGCAGGGGCACGTGTGCTCTGTGGACTCGCTGCCTCTGGGAAGCCTTCCTGCACTATTTTTTGCAGTGCTGACCTCATGGCTCCTATCAGCCTACTCTTTTCCAGCTTCCTTTCCCTGATATCTGGCTTTTGCTCCATATTTCCTCATGTGTTGAGCAATCACCTTAAGCCTCTTTCCACATTTCTAGGATTCTTGTTTATCTCCTTGCATGGCGCAGGGCTCTGACGGGGCCCTGCTTTCCTGTCCGGCCTGCCCAGTTCCTCTGTTTACCTATAACACAAATAGGATTTGTTTGCTTTTTTTTAAATGCAAAACAACAACTCACTACTAGGAGGGATGTTTTCTTCTCTCCTTTCTACTAATTTCTCCTTGGTCCCAGCCATCTTCTCCAGGCCTTACCACCTGCCAAGGGCTTTTCTTCTCCCCTCTCCACAGGCAATGTATAAAATTTCTGCAGCAAACAGAAATTCCTATCTTGGGGGAGCCTGGAGTCTCCCAAAGGCTCTAACTTGTCCCATACTGGCCAGTATTGTTTTCAGAGAAATAAAGACTTTGATCCCAATGGGACACAGAAGGGAAATGAAAATTGCTTTGCCACCCCCACCTCCCTGCACTCCTCCCAATGACCCCTCTCCCCTCCGTGATCCCACACTCCCCCCTCACAAAGCAAATTCTTCCTGGATTATATTTTAATATCTGCAAAGCCTCAAGTTTGAAAGAAAAACAAATGTGAAACCAGCTCATGTGGAAAAAGAAAGATGGCCTCTGTCACTCCTGAGAGCCGCTATAGGAGTGACATGGAGGGATCAGGGTGGGCAGAGTTGACAGACAGGCACTGTGTTAGACCAGGGATTGGGGTATCAGGATCTTAAACTGAAAAGAGATGGTCACACAGTGCAAGGGGAGAGGATGATGACAGCAATCTTGGGAGCTCAGCTTTCATTCCCCACCAGATTTCTGATTCATATCCCTGAGCATTTATAGGACATACTCCTGGTAAAAGCAGTGAGGTGGCTGGCACTGCAGGGTCTCAAGGCTGGACACAGAGCACCAGTGAGAGCATGATCCTGCCTCCTGAAGAACAGCCTCTCTGCAGCAGCATCCCACCCTGCAGAGGCTGGGATTGAGCTGGAAACAAAGTCTTGCTGTTCCCTGAGCTCTTCTCTTTTGCATTTGACCCAGTTTGGGGAAATGACAGCTTGTCTATTACACAACCCTCACTGAGGGAGGCTCCAGCCCTGGCTGGCCCTGGCTCAGCGCTCAGGCTCTGGGAGCCCCTGCAAAGCCCTGGTGTGTTTTTCTGTTTTGCAAAGGGATGGGGTTGTTACGGAAGGGAAGCAAGGTGAGAGATAACGACAGAATATGGTTTCCTCTTCCCTCTCAGCTGGCAGCTTGACTCCAGCCCAGGTCAGTAGCGGAGGACGCTGCTGCTGCTGGGTGCCTGTCCTGTGGTGTGTGCAGACCACGCCTGGCTGCTGGCCCACTTCCTATGGGGCAGGTGGCTGCAACCCCTCCGTGGGCTTGGCATGCTCCCTGCGCCCTGTTCCAGAGGAGCAGCCAACAGCCAGCTTGTTCCAGAATAAAAGCCATGTCATTCTGAGTGTTAAAAACAGGATAACTGCTTAATGATGTCCTTTCTCCACCTGAGTGGGCGACCCACACCTAGGATGGTATTCCTAGATGGAGATTGCATTTAATGGGATAATTGGGCAACACTTGGTGTCAACCCAAGAGAAAAGCCTTTGACCACATCCTTAGATGTGGTCCTTCAAGGTCAGGGAATGGGGCATGAGGGGACCCTATGGGACAGGGGACAGCAGCTGTTCTGCAACAACAAGAGGAGAAGTCAGTCTGTCGAGGACTTGTAGTTCCTTCCAAGAGTACAAAACGCGCTGCCTCCACCCTTCCTGATGTAAAACATTATGAGCCATGGGGAACAGGAATAAGGAGTTTCCTCATTTTTTGCTCCCAGATTTTGATGATGATCACTGACCTAAGATTTTTCCCAGTGGTACGCAGAAATACTGCTCAGTTCTCCACCACATCTTGGTTTCCCAGCCTACAGAACGCTTGCTTCTTGGCTCATTTGTTACAGCAGGATGAAAAGTGACACAGGCTGTGCCCCACAAACTGGGACAGCTGCTCCCAGAGCACTGAGTGCAGGGCTAAAATGCATTATTTTCTTCCCTTCCAGATAGGAAAATTAATTTCTGATATTTTGAATCCCTGTCCTGCTTTGTGTAAGTAAAACCAGCTCTGAAGAAAGGCTCTTGGCCTCTCTGGATGCTGCGAGCATCTTTCCAAATCCCTTGGCTGGGGACCTCTTCACTGGGCCCTGTGTGTGGGACAGACCCAGGGGACTGGGGCAGGGACACTGGCTTGCACTGGCCAGCATGTCCTAATGTCACCTGAGTGTCCCAGGCATCTCATACACACGCGACAGTAACTTCAAGGGAACTGCTCAAAACCTCAAGGAGTGACCAGCGCTGGGTATCTCGGTGTGATATTCCAGCACGTGGACGGAGCTGGAAGTGTGCATGGGCTGGGGGTTAGTCCCAGGCTGAATATCATCTGGGGGTTTCTCTGTGACTGACTGATCTGAGGAGAAATGTTCCCAATTCCCTTGTTGCCACATGGATTTGTTCTGTCTTGTCTATGTTTTAGGGTTTTAAATATTCTCTTCCCAAAAGGATCATCTGTTCTTGGTTAGCTACCACGAGGCCACCCCACAGCACTGGTGGATTTCAATGGCTAGAAGGACTTGTCATGAAAGACTCTTAGCTCCCCAAAGGCTTTTAAAAACCACATTTTTAATGAAGTTTAAGAACTGGATCTGAATGCTTCTGAACAACGTGTTCCTGGAGCAGCTGGGCTGAAACCTATTCATGTTGGAAAACCGTTGCTGCATGTGCCAATATTGCAAGAGCAAATATTGACTTACAAGTATTGCATTTGCATCTATGAAGAATTCTCTCTCTTGTTCGAGTATCAGTCCTTTTCACCTGCAGCCTTTCTTCTGAATAAATTGCCGCTGTAAATTCCAGGGCTTGTTAACATCCTTGTCCTCAGGGTGTGGGTGTGCTCTTCAGGCTTTCATGGAAACACAAAGAGAAGATCACCCTTCTTACACTGGCACTGAGAATTGTATTTTTTTCTGGAGAATTTTTGAAGTTTGGGTTTCCTGTTTTCAGTGGTTACCTTATCTGCTCATGGCTGAGCTCTGTGTGACTAATTCCTCTTCATCTGCAGTTGGGCAAAATTATTCTTACTCTCAAGAGACCTGAAAGACAAGACCCTTGGGTTGGGAAGGATGCAGAGTCCAAGCACATCCCTCACCTCTGGGGCAGCTGAAAGAAAATGACTCCAGCCACAGATGTCTCAGCTCCTCTGCCCACATGGCAGCAACAGCCCAGCAGCAGAGCTCCTGGGGCTGTTCTGCAGCCAGAGGAGGCTGGAGCCAGGTTCACTTTGAGATCTGTGCTTTGAACTGTGCGACAATCTTTACACGCTGATCTGAAACGATGGTTCTGAGTGCCCAGACCCACCAGGGTACTGCTCATAATACTGCTTGTAAGGCCAAGAGCTGTTCTGTGATGAAGGCCACAGAGCAACTAAACCTGCCAAGTTCAAATTGCATTGCAATGACCCTAAGAGCTCCTGTAGGGGACGAGGGGTGGCACAGGCTGGGGAGCAAGGAGGGCTGGTGGCTTCTTTTTGGTTGCAGTGACTAGAGGAAGATGTGTTGATGGGCAGTGGAGGAATCCCCAGCTGTTTGCATTCACAGGGAGATGAGACTCCTTCAGGAGATACAGATCAGCTCCATCAGGTCCAGCCTAGAGGGTGCTGTACTTCAGAGTCAGCTCGTGCATACCAAGTGGCTTTCCCTGGCTAGGAAACTGCATGCCCTGGATGAAGGCTTCCCAGAGGATGCTGTAGAACAACCAGTGCCCTGCAAGGTGGATGAGGAGAAAGGGAAGGGAGTATTAATATTGAGCCCTGTGCACCCATCCCTGTTTACAGCAGGGGGCTTGACATCACCTGCAGTGCAGCGCTGGGCTGAGAGGCAGCAGAGCTGCTGTGCTGCGCCTTGGGGAGACAGTGGCACCCCTAAACAAACCCTTGTCCCCGAGAGGGGAGGGGCTGTGGCCCTGCAGTGTTTCTGGGTCGCTGCAGTCTCAGAGGAGCTATTCAAGGGGAAAAACACATGCACATTCCTGAGCACAATTCCTGAGCACAATGGAGCCCAGCGCCAGACCATACTGTGGTCCAGGCGCATCCTCGGAGGAGGACGAAGCTTTACAGGAATACCTGAAAGAGGAAGACTATAGTTAAACTTCCAGTTCCCCCAGAAGGTGGGAGACAATGAGCAGCCATCAAAAGGCATTTCCTGCCCATCTATTGTTTCCCTCTCTGAGTCCTGATCATGCTTTGCATATGGTCTGCAAATGGACAGACTTCCTAATTATAGCACCAGGTGAAGAGCTGCGCACGTGTTGTGTGCCAGAGCCTTGGAGCAGTCACTGAGCAGCTGGATGAAGGTGTTTCTTGCAAACATTTGTGGCTGGCAGCATTTCTCTGTCTCACGGTTGGTCTCACCAGCCTCAAGAGCCATCACAGTCTCCCTTTCCCATCCCCAGTGCCTGCAAAGCTTTAATCCTCCTGGAGGCTGGTGTGAAGCAGGGACCGTTCCCTGCCCATTCACCAAGCACACATAGCACGTCTCCTCTCCAGGTTAGGGCACCCGACCTATCCTCCATCTCTGCCAGTCTTTATCTCATCCCATTTCCTGGCCCCAGCTTTTCTGTCCTAATTAAATGGTAAAAACACGTGGGATCCAGGCCAGGCACGAATGGTTTCAGCAAAGCAATTAGCCCTACGTGAGCGAGGAACAATTAGCGTGGCTCTCTGGAATTCGGCCATTGTGAGGCTCATTGTATATTTTTGCCTTAAAAGGGGGCCAGTGTGTTGGGAGGAGAGCGAGGGCCCCCGTTCGCAGAGCCGGGCTGACATTTGCACTATGTTAGTCATGCTACATGTCAACATTTTTGTGAGCTTTCCAAAAACAGAAATTCTAATGGGATGTTTTAATCCCATCTTCACCCCCGCACGTCCCCCCGCCTTTCCCCCTTTCAACTCCCACCTCCCTCCTCCTCCTCCCTGCTTAGCACAGCACTAATACCATCCCCTCTCGGCTTTGGCTCCCGGAAACCAGGCGAAGCCAGAGCAGAGAAATTCCTATTTAAACTTGCATCACATGAAAAATGAACTGTTGCTTTTAATCCCTTTTGCAGCGGGAATGGGAAGGGGGCAAACAAATTTCCCAGGGGTGCAGTGGGGAAGGGGCTTTTGGAAGCACCAAGGCAAGCTGGGGGAAATGGTGGGTGAATATTGACTCACTCATCTACCTTTGAAAAACCACTCAGCAACTAAATCGGGACACTCCAAGGGCAGTAAGAAGACAAGAAGCTGTGGGGGCCCAGAGAGAAGCTAAATTCCCTGGGAGCAACCAACGTCTTGAAACAGCCTTTGCAGGAGTGTTTCAAGGCCAGAGTGACACATATCTGATCTGGGTTGGATGCAGAGGGTGTGCACAGGAGGCTGTGGGACCTACCGCTGCTCCAGGGCCAGCTGCAGGCACTGAGGTGCTTGGATGTGAGCAGAGAGTAAAATGCATCCCTGATCTTTCTGCCTGGCTCCTTCTCCCCAGGAGGTCTTGGAGACCTGGAGCTGTAGGTAGCTGTGGTCAGGAAAACAGTGGCCAGTGTCCCATCACAGAATGGGACCAGCCACTGCATCAGACATGGACAAACCCACGAGATTTAGGGAGTTATTAAGGCAGGTGCTGGGCTGGAGGTGAGCACTGTGCAGGGTTTGTCTGGGATGGGCTCTGGGAGCATCCTGCCTTTGGCTGCTGTTCCTTATACATATATATATATAAAATAAAAATATGTAGCAATTCTGCTGTTGTTGTAGGATGGACATGGGGTTCACTGGGCCTTTGTACATCCAGTCCAACCCAGTATGAGATTTGATTCCTGCCCCCTCCTTGGGGTAATCACCAAACACTTCCCCTGACATCAGCTTCTGGCTCCTCTTCAAAAAGGCAGTGGGGAGAGGGACAGCTCACAACAGGAACATGAGAAAATTTGGAGCCAAAAAGAATGAGAGGCCAAAAATTAAAGGCCAGGAGCTGCAAGCTCTGCTGAGCACACCTCTGGAAGGAGCTTGGAACAGGCTGGCTGTCATCTACTGCAAACTGTGATCTCAGCTTGTTGTGCTCTGCCTCTGCCTGTACAGATGGACACGTCCAGACCGACACGTGGAGGCTCCATGCACAGCCCACAAGGGAATCTCCCAAACCGGCAGCAGCCCAGGGGACAAGGACTGTGAGGTCTCTGCCAGTGTCACCTCTTGGGAAACTGAGGCACAGCGAGCTGAGCTCAGTCAGTGGAAACCTGCTGCTGCACTAATCTCTGTCTGTCTGTCTGTCCAGCTACCTGAGCATTGCTGAAGACTCCGGCTCTGCAATATCTCGTGCAGTGCAGGGTTACCAGTCACAGTCTCTGCTTATTTAATTGTCTTTTCCCACCCCATACCCACCCTGCCAGGTAGTCTAAGCTGTGTGCAACAGCAGCTCTCCAGCCCAGCAGATCTCCCTGGTTTGCTGTCAGGGTCAACGCCGAGTGAGGCACCTGCACCCAGCCCAGTGTCCCTGGCTGGCAGCAGTATGACCCCGCCATGGCTCAGCAGGTGTACCCATGAAGAAGAAGTGCTCCTGCCCACCAGCCCAGGGATTTTGGGGTAAGAAAGCCAGTTCTGTGAGGATAGTCCTCATCTGCCCCAGGGGCTGCTGTTGGGAGGAGAGAGATGCACAGGCTGTCGGAAAGTGAGGTTACATCCAGCTGATTTTGCTAGTTCAAGTCCCCTTTCCCTCATGTTTTTACCTTCATTCCATGGTTTTAACATCAAAATTCCATGCCCCAAAGGGAGGAGTGGAAATGCCCCCTTGCACACACCTTACACTGCCAAAACTCCCCTGAGATCAACCTCGACCGTGAAGCACTGAGAGAAGCATTAAATCAGCAGTGGATGCCCCACCAGTCTCCCCTCTCCCCACATCTACCTCCCCTCCCCTGGGCTGAATAGGGAGCATGAGAAACCAGGCTGGGCAGGGACGGCCCCATGCCCCTCGCTTTCTTTCAGGATCAGACCATCTATGGGGCCGCTTGTGTTCCTCCAGCTCCTCTTCCCCGGCAACATTGGGGGCTGTAATCTGGAGGCGGCGGGCCTGGAGATGGAGAAAAATGCAGGAGTCGGGAGGGGGAGACAGGGACCGTCCCCTCCCGCCACCACCACCGCCAAAGCCCCAGATTCTTAGACCAGGAGGAGTCACCACCAAATTCCATTCAACTGACAGAAAAGAAATCAAATCCTTTTAAAGAGAGCCCACTTTCTCCGCAAGAATGCTCCCTCGGCCTTTTGTTGCAGGGCTTTGCTTGCTCCCAGCAGCTCGGAGGAAGCTGCTCCAATACATTAACCAGTTTAACTTGCTCGTGACCCTCTGCCCAGCGCACAATGAAACACTTCGCCCGCTTTTCTCCCTGGCTCCTTTTCAGGAGCTAAATCCCCCGCTGTTCGCTGCTCGCTGCCTCTCTCACTCAACCTTTCTCAGGCCTCTGCTTCAGCCCCGGGAAAATAATGACGCTTTGCATTTGTATAGCCCCCGGCCCCGTGGGATCTCACAGCGCCCTGTACGGATCGAATCGTGTCCTCCCGCCCCGCCGAGGAGACCAGCAGTCCCCAGAGGTGGAGGGGAAAAGCGACGTAGGGTCTGAGGCCACGGAGGGTAGAGGGGGCTTGCGGCAGGACCTGGTGGTGCCAGCGCTGGAGCACATCGGGGGATGACGGGCATGGGGACAGTTCAGCATCGGGACATGCATCATAAGCGTTCATTGCAGGAGACTTGCGTTCTGGGCAGAGGGATGCTGGCATGCTCCACTCTTTGCAGCCACCTCAAAGGCACTGCCAGACCCCCTGCAACAAGGGCAGGAAGGTTTTTTTTGTTCCGAAGGTGGTTAAAAAAACCGCAAGAGATGAAAAAGCTGAGCCCTTGCCCTGGCCGTGAATAGCGGAGCCTGTGAGACAATGGGAAGTTAACCAAACCCGGAACGGGAGCGCGGAGTTCTGCCGCGGGGCGCTGCTGTTTTCCTACCAGTAATTGATGCAAAGTCTCTTTTGTGCTCTCAGAAAATCCCAGAAAGAAAAAGCGGGGGGTGAGAGGCAGGCCACGGGCAGGATCCAGCTCCTGGGCCGTCCTCCTCCGACATCTCCCTCCCAAACCTGAGCGGCACAGTTGCAGCAGTGGCCGCCCGGCCGCACGTCGGGGCCGAACCCCGTTAAATACCCCCGACAGTACGACAGCGGCGAAGTCGGCGCCTGACAGAGCTTTTAACCCCTGTCCGATGGAGCGCGTAAATCGCTCCGGGCAGACAATGCAGCTTTGCAGCTCGAGCGCAGCATTTCTCTCGGATGACCTGAACACTTTATTACTGGGGATTTATTAACCATTTTTAGCAGCCCTGAGAACCTGGGAGCCTCTTAGGGACCACCTATTGAGTGCCGGGGTCAGGCTGCGAGCAGGGGCGATGCGGAGAGTTTAAACCAATTTAAACCGACCTAATACCATGCTATGGTTGAAAGGGAGATGCCCCACGTGTAGCCCCAGCCCTGGGTTTGGTGCGGGGCTGAATCCAGCTACCTGCAGTGGAAAACTAGTCCGGAGTTTCAGTGAAGTTCTGAAATGGGAGTGATCATATCCTTGAGATTGGGGGATTCGGGCAGCAGGTTCTGTGTTGGAACCATCCCTGTGGAGTCAGGCAGCGTGGGGAGCACACCACCACCCTGCAGCCGTAGCCAGCCTCACCTCACACCGCAGTGGGGTGGGTTATGGACTGTGTCTAAAACGGGATCCTTTTTGCGAGAGGGAGAGAGGTCTCTCCCGGTCCAGCCTTGGCATCCCGTCTGCAGAGCAGGTGTGGCAGCATCCCTCTTCCCTGGCCCTTGTATTTATGGGGCACCCAAATTTTTCTGGTCCTGGAGTCACCCCTGTTTGGCTTAGGATTTTTGTACCCCAAAAATTGTCTGAATGCCGGTGAACCGGGCACCAGATGTTCCCGAGACCATCCTCCCCATGCCCACTTCCGGCCCCTCAGGTACCCTCCTGTGCCCGCTGAGGGGTGAGCAGGGTGACTGCTCACACCATCGTTTCCCCGGGGGAGACAGTGCCTCCCTGGCGACATCCACGTGGCAGGTGAGGGCCGAGCCAGGAGGCCAGGCGCCTGGAGAGGAAGTCTGTGGGGATGCGGCCAGCGGCTGGACAATCCCGGAGGAGTCTTGTTCTGGCAGGACAATGCCGCTGGAAGAACAACTTCCCCCCGCCGCTGGCCCTGGGCAGCCGGGCTGAGCCGAGCGGCAGCCCCGGGACGGGTTACAGGCAGTGCTGGAAGGCTGGGACAGCCCTTGTGTCGGCAGTGGTGGCAGCACAGCGGCTCCTCAAACCCTTGCATCTCTCGGGGCCGGCGCACAGAGCCCGGCGCACACAGAGCCCGCATTGTCACTTGCCCCGCGGCGCCGGCTGGGACCCCAACATCTGGCCACAGCGCGTGTCAGCCAGTGCCGAGGCTGCGGGAGTGGCAGAGCAGCTGGTCGGGGGAAAAGTGCCTTTCCTCCCCTTTTGGCTCCTGGAGAAAGGGGCTCTTTCTTCATTCAGGGTTTTGCTGCTCAGGCTTTTCAGCTGCCTCTCGAGCCGCGGTTGCTGTGCCATCGGGTTGGAGACAAAGGGCGCCCAAAAAAAAAAGCAAACTGAGACTGGAAGGCTGGGCAGCAATAGCGGGAAGTGGGGAGTGTGGGATTCGGTTCCTGTGTTTGTACGGTCTAACTGCTTTTTTTTTTTTCTTTTATTATGGGAAGCTTCTTTGGCAACCCAGGTCTGTCTCCAGACATGGGCAATGCCCTGCAAAACTAAACCCACTGCCTCTCTGAGCATTTCCAGCCTGGGATCATGGTTCGAGTGCTGACCAGGAGAATGTACAGCCTAAAATCAAGAGGAGGCAAATGCTGGGACTTGCCTGAGGAAACAGTTTCCCTGCTTCATCCTGCCTGGTATTATGGTATTGTTTATCCAGTGCCAGAGATGAATGGAGCACGTGACAGTAGGAAAAATGCAAGTTGGACAAGGTCCCTGCCCAAAAATGCAGCAGCCCCTGATTATGGCATTACATTGCAGCCCAGGCCCAAACCCAAGTCCGCCTCCCTGTAGCAGCACACTCCCTGGGAAAGAAAACCCCAAGAGCTCATTGCTTGCAGAGGGTAAGGGGGGAAAGAGGCCCCGGGATTCGGCGCCAGTTGGTGGCACATCCAGGACCAGATTTCAACCCAGTTTTCTCTTTCAGCCACCACTTCCCCCACTGTCTGGCTGGAAAAATGGTGTCTCATTTAACAAGCCATCATTATCATGATTAGTGATCACTGGGGGCGGGGCCAGCTTGGTATCTATGAAGCATTTGTTTTCAGATATCCCAGAACTCTGGGGCTGTCCATCAGCTTCAAAGCACAGTGCCGTGCCCGGGATGAGGTTGGTCAGGTCTGGGAGCCTCTCCAGGTCACCCTGAGAAGGAGTGGGAACAAACCCTCCTGGCTCCCTGTCCTCAGATTTACCCACCAGAATGAAGCTTGGTGGAAGTGAGAGGACTACTGTGGTTTTGGGGGGACTTGGTGTGTTTGTTTTCAATTATACTTGGCTTCAGAAGAGACTGATGGGACACTGCCCAGAGTTTGGTCAGGCTGGTCAGCTTTCTGGAAACCTCTTGGACAGGGCTGTGAGAGCATCTCGGTGCAGGGCTTTGGGGAATGACAGCTCGGGACGGGCGGGATGGGGAACGCACCCGTTGCTGCCGACAGAGCACCCAACGATGCTCAGGGCGTGCTGGGGGCCACAGGGGAGCAGAATGTCCCCATCCCCGGGTATCAAGGGGAAGGGAGGAGGAAGAGAAGGAGAGGGAGGAGGAGGCGCCGGCACCCTCTGCACGCCCAGCCGCGCGCTCCCAGCCGCGGGCCCGGAGATGCGCAGGGCAGGGCCCGGGGCCGGCGGAGCCAGGGCGCGTGTAGGGGCTGGCGGCGAGGACGCGGGGGTCGGAGGGGCGCGGGCGGTCCGCGGGCAGGGCCGGGCGGTGCCCACGCCCCGCGTGGGGCGGCCCCGGGTCCGTCCCTCCCCGGGCGGGGCGGGCGCGGTTTAAAGGCCGCGGCGACGCGGAGGCCGCAGATGGGAGCGCCCGGCTGGGCGTGCAGA